>NW_010357388.1:89276-91240 GCF_000414095.1 Morus notabilis
CGAGGCTGTACCGGGGTTGTCCAGGGGCTGTCCCGGGGCTGTACCAGGGCTATCCCGGGGATGTATCGGGGCTGTCTAGGGGCTGTACCGGGGCCGCCCCGGGGTTGTCTCGGGGCTGACCCGGGGCTATCCCGGGAGAGTCCCGGGGCTGTACCGGGGCTGTCTGGGGCTATACCGGGGCTGCAACGGGGCTGTAATAGGGCTGTACCGGGGCTGCCCCGGGGTTGTTCCGGGGCTGATTTGTGAGGAAATTAGTCCTCAAGAAATGAAGAAAGAAGATAGATTTCCAGAAGAGAAGTTAAGAATAGAAATTAGATCAAAGACTCCATAAATTATAGTTGGTTCGGATTCTAAATAATCCTAATCCATGTCAGGGATTTCTTCCCTAGTCCAATCCACTAATAAACATGGATTACACACTCATATTCTCTCACATTTCTTAGGAAACAATCACACACCCAAACAGATTACAAACCCAAAAATTCACCCAACTTGAATCTCTCTCTCTCAGAAATCTCACGTGTACAGAGAAGTTTTCTATTCCGAAAACCAGAGTATCTACAACATATCACCAATCCCTTATTTATACCAAACTAGGCCAAATAGATGAATGACACGTGTACTAATTAATTTGCTAGCTGTGAGAGTCTGCAGCCTTCCACATCCAGCTGTTGACTTAATCACACGCCATTCCTTCAGCATTTGTTAAATTGGAGACACCAAATCAACAAATCTCCACCTTGGCTCTAGATTTAACACCTTCATGAATAGGACTTGAGATCCCTAATTTTCCAGTGAGCTACATAACAAGCAACTTGAGCAAGTTCAATGCTTCCTTGAACTTGCTAACAGGAATTACCTTCGTGAGCATATCTGCAGGGTTGACTTCAGTAGATATCTTCACAACTTCAATTAGCCCTCTTGCAATTATGTCTCTGATGAAATGTAGCCTAACGTCAATGTGTTTTGTCCTCTCATGAAATACACTGTTTTTGGTTAAGTGTATAGCACTTTGAGAATCACAGTGAACATTCACTATTTTCTGGACAAAACCAAGCTCACTGGTAAAACCTTTCAACCAAAGACCTTCCTTTATAGCTTCTTTCAAGGCCATATATTCAGTCTCGGTTGTAGACAGAGCTATCACGTGTTGAAGACTTGACTTCCAACTGATTGTGTTTCCTCCAAGCGTGAAAACAAAACCTGTTAATGATCTTCTCTTGTCTAAGTCTCCAGCATAGTCTAAATTGCAGTACCCAATTACATCACAGTTTGTGTTGCTGTTCCCTGTGTCAACCAATCTCAAAGTTTTAGTCCCCTTGAGATACTTGAGCAGCCATTTTACTGCCTGCCAATGTCGTCTACCTGGTTTGCTCATAAATCTGCTCACCAGACCTACTCTATATGCAATATCTGGTCGAGTGCTCACCATAGCATACATCAAGCTTCCTACACCACTGGAGTAAGGTACATATCTCATTGCTCTGGCTTCCAAATCTGCATCATGATCCTTCACAGAACTTAACTTGAAATGAGCACCAATAGGAGTATTTGTGCTCTTAAGCTTCCTTTATGCCAAAGGTATCTGTAACTTTTGAAAGATATTCCTCTTGGGATAAAGTAAGAAGGTTCTTACTCCTATCTCTATAGATGTCCATCCCTAGAATTCTTCTGGCAGCCCCAAGGTCCTTCATTTCGAACTCAGTACAGCCCCGGGTCAGACCCGGGACAGCCCCGGGACAGCCCCGGGGTAGCCCTAGGAAGCTTCCTTTATGCCAAAGGTATCTGTAACTTTTGAAAGATATTCCTCTTGGGATAAAGTAAGAAGGTTCTTACTCCTATCTCTATAGATGTCCATCCCTAGAATTCTTCTGGCAGCCCCAAGGTCCTTCATTTCGAACTCAGTACAGCCCCGGGTCAGACCCGGGACAGCCCCGGGACAGCCCCGGGGTAGCCCTAGGACA
>NW_010357388.1:91764-95438 GCF_000414095.1 Morus notabilis
CCTAGTACAGCCCGGGGCAGCGTCGGGACAGCCCCGAGACAGCCCCGGGTCAACCCCGGGACAGCCCTGGGGTAGCCCCAAGGCAGACTCCGTACAGTCGCAGGGACAGACGCAGGGCCACCTCGGTAAAGCCCCGGGATATCCCCGGGGCAGCCTCGATCCAGCCCAGGGACAGCCCCGGGGTAGCCTCGAGATAGCCCCGAGGGAGCCCCGATCTAGCCTAGGGACAGCCCCGGGACAACCCCGGTGCAGCCCCGGTATAGCCCCGGGACAACCCCGAGACAGTCCCGGTAAAGCCCCGGTACAGCCCTGGGTGAGCCCCGGTACAGCCTCGGGACAGCCCCCGGGTAGGCCCGGTACAGCCCTGGGCCAGCCTCGGGACAACCCGAGGACAACCCCGGGGCAGCCCCGGGATAGCCCGGGGACAGCCCCGGGACAACCCGAGGACAACCCCGGGGCAGCCCCGGGATAGCCCGGGGACAGCCCCGGGACAACCCGAGGACAACCCCGGGGCAGCCCCGGGATAGCCCGGGGACAGCCCCGGGACAACCCGAGGACAACCCCGGGGCAGCCCCGGGATAGCCCGGGGACAGCCCCGGGACAACCCGAGGACAACCCCGGGGCAGCCCCGGGATAGCCCGGGGACAGCCCCGGGACAACCCGAGGACAACCCCGGGGCAGCCCCGGGATAGCCCGGGGACAGCCCCGGGACAACCCGAGGACAACCCCGGGGCAGCCCCGGGATAGCCCGGGGACAGCCCCGGGACAACCCGAGGACAACCCCGGGGCAGCCCCGGGATAGCCCGGGGACAGCCCCGGGACAGCCCTGGGACAGCCTGGGACAGCCTTGGGGCAGCCCCGGTACAGCCCCGGTACAACCCCAGGACAGCCCCGGGACAGCCCAAGGACAGCCTCGGGGTTGCCCCGGTACAGCCCCGGTACAGCCACGGGACAGCCCCTGTACAGCCCCGGGACAGCACTGGTATAGCCCCGGTACAGCCCCGGGTCAGACCCAGGACAGCTCTGGGACAGCCCCGAGACAGGCCCGGGACAGCCCCGGGACAGCCCCGGGGCATCCCCGGGACAGCCCCGGTACAACCCCGAGATAGCCCTGGGACAGCCTGGGACAGCCTTGGGGCAGCCCCGGTACAGCCCCGCCACAGCCCCGAGGCAGCCCGGTACAACCCCAGGACAGCCCCAGATCAACCCCAAGACAGCCCGGGGACAGCCTCGGGGTAGCCCCAGTACAGCCCCGAGATAGCCCCGATACAGCCCCGGGACAGCCTGGGTACCGCCCCCGTATAGCCCCGTGTCAGACCCGAGACAGGCCCGGGACATCCCCGAGGCATCCCCGGGACAGACCCGGTCCAGCCCCGGGACATCCCCGGGTCAGCCCCGGGACAGCCTGGGACAGCCCTGGGGCAGCCTCGGTACAGCCCCGACACAGCCCCAGTACAGGCCCGGGACATCCCCAGTACAGCCATGCGTCAGACTCGGGACAGCCCCGGGGCAGCCCCGGGATAGCCCGGGGACAGCCCCGGGACAACCCGAGGACAACCCCGGGGCAGCCCCGGGATAGCCCGGGGACAGCCCCGGGACAACCCGAGGACAACCCCGGGGCAGCCCCGGGATAGCCCGGGGACAGCCCCGGGACAACCCGAGGACAACCCCGGGGCAGCCCCGGGATAGCCCGGGGACAGCCCCGGGACAACCCGAGGACAACCCCGGGGCAGCCCCGGGATAGCCCGGGGACAGCCCCGGGACAACCCGAGGACAACCCCGGGGCAGCCCCGGGATAGCCCGGGGACAGCCCCGGGACAACCCGAGGACAACCCCGGGGCAGCCCCGGGATAGCCCGGGGACAGCCCCGGGACAACCCGAGGACAACCCCGGGGCAGCCCCGGGATAGCCCGGGGACAGCCCCGGGACAACCCGAGGACAACCCCGGGGCAGCCCCGGGATAGCCCGGGGACAGCCCCGGGACAACCCGAGGACAACCCCGGGGCAGCCCCGGGATAGCCCGGGGACAGCCCCGGGACAACCCGAGGACAACCCCGGGGCAGCCCCGGGATAGCCCGGGGACAGCCCCGGGACAACCCGAGGACAACCCCGGGGCAGCCCCGGGATAGCCCGGGGACAGCCCCGGGACAACCCGAGGACAACCCCGGGGCAGCCCCGGGATAGCCCGGGGACAGCCCCGGGACAACCCGAGGACAACCCCGGGGCAGCCCCGGGATAGCCCGGGGACAGCCCCGGGACAACCCGAGGACAACCCCGGGGCAGCCCCGGGATAGCCCGGGGACAGCCCCGGGACAACCCGAGGACAACCCCGGGGCAGCCCCGGGATAGCCCGGGGACAGCCCCGGGACAACCCGAGGACAACCCCGGGGCAGCCCCGGGATAGCCCGGGGACAGCCCCGGGACAACCCGAGGACAACCCCGGGGCAGCCCCGGGATAGCCCGGGGACAGCCCCGGGACAACCCGAGGACAACCCCGGGGCAGCCCCGGGATAGCCCGGGGACAGCCCCGGGACAACCCGAGGACAACCCCGGGGCAGCCCCGGGATAGCCCGGGGACAGCCCCGGGACAACCCGAGGACAACCCCGGGGCAGCCCCGGGATAGCCCGGGGACAGCCCCGGGACAACCCGAGGACAACCCCGGGGCAGCCCCGGGATAGCCCGGGGACAGCCCCGGGACAACCCGAGGACAACCCCGGGGCAGCCCCGGGATAGCCCGGGGACAGCCCCGGGACAACCCGAGGACAACCCCGGGGCAGCCCCGGGATAGCCCGGGGACAGCCCCGGGACAACCCGAGGACAACCCCGGGGCAGCCCCGGGATAGCCCGGGGACAGCCCCGGGACAACCCGAGGACAACCCCGGGGCAGCCCCGGGATAGCCCGGGGACAGCCCCGGGACAACCCGAGGACAACCCCGGGGCAGCCCCGGGACAGCCCCGAGGCAGCCCCGGGATAGCCCCGAGCAGCCCCGGGATAATCCCGGGACAGCCCCGGGACAGCCCCAGGACAGCCTCGGTACAGCCCCTGGACAGCCCCGGGTCAACCCCGGGACAGCCCTGGGGTAGCCCCGGGGCAGACTCCGTACAGCCGCAGGGACAGCCTCGGGACACACGCAGGGCCACCTCGGTAAAGCCCCGGGATAGCCTCGGGGCAGCCCCGGTCCAGCCCAGGGACAGCCTCGGGGTAGCCTCGGGATAGCCCCGAGGCAGCCCCGGTCCAGTCCAGGGACAGCCCCGGGACAACCCCGGTGCAGCCCCGGTATAGCCACGGTACAGCCCCGAGACAGCCCCGGTAAAGCCCCGGTACAGCCCTGGGTGAGCCCCGGTACAACCTCGGGACAGCCCCCGGGCAGGCACGGTACAACCCTGGGCCAGCCCCGAGACAACCCGGGGACAACCCCGGGGCAGCCCCGGGATAGCCCGGGGACAGCCCCGGGACAACCCCGGGTCAGCCCCGATACCGCCCCGGGACAGCTTTTGGGATGCCTCGGTACAGCCCCGGAACTGCCCCGGGACAGCCCCAGGATAGCCCCGGGATAGCCCCGGTACAGCCCCGGGACATCCCCGGGACAGCCCTGGGGTAGCATCATTAGAGCCACGGGACAGCCCCGGGTCAGCCCCGGGACTGCCCCGGGACATTCCCGGGGTAGCCCCG
>NW_010357388.1:96213-103773 GCF_000414095.1 Morus notabilis
AATATCACTTATAAATAGTGAGATATTAGTTAAAAGTTAAAAATTTTAGCGGGTATATTTTAGTTATGAAAAACTGAAATATTTGGTAGGTGACCAAATGACCAGCTAAAAAAAAGAGTAGAAATATTAGAAGTAAGGAAAATAGCAAAAGTTCCTGAAACAGAATTCTCCCAAGTCAATTTAAGCAGGAAACTACTAAAAAAAATGAGTACCGCAAGGATACACGGTATAGGAAATTCTGAATCAATTAAGATGATAATTTCAGAAAAAGAAATTGTCTAATAAGATACCCAAGAGAATTGGGTTGAACATGAGAAGTTTGACCTAGGATACTCGACAGTCCAGAAAAGTAGGTTGAACAAAGTTATAGTATATGTATATATATATATATTATATAAATGATCATTTCTAAGTACGTTCCCTAAGAAATTAGTTTATCTAAAATAGTATATATATATATATATATAAAAGAGATTATCTTTAACACGTTTAAAAAAAAAAAGAGAAAGAAATGACTATGACGTAAAGTGGACAGGGGTTGCACATGCAGGTATACCACTTGCCAATGTATACGTTTAAGTTATTTCAGCTTGATGACTCACGCAATTTAACTCACCCTGTAAACCACCTAAGTTACTAAAGCTATTACTAACGGTATTAACGGTATGCACTTGTGAATGTAAAGCATAGTATAGAAGAGACAAGAAGAATGTGAGAGAGTAAAGTAAAGAGAAAAAAAACATATTAGAGAAAGAGACGGAGAAAGGAAAATTAAGCAGTTTCACTGAGATTTCTTCCGTTCAGTCCGGTAGAAACGTAACCTGAGGCGTTCTAGCGGAAAAATCTCAACTTCTGGAGGTAAGATTTCAGAGTTTTCGTGAGAATTCTATATTTTCTTGATTTAGATGAATAGTAACCCATCTCAGAAAAACTTCTGTTAAAGTGAAAATTGAAACTGAGGTTTTGTAGAGTATCATAATAAGAGTTTAACGGTGTAAGTGTTAAGATGATTGAATAAAGTTTTGGTGGATTTCTATCGAAAATCCGTGAGCCTAGATTAAGAAAGAACATATGTTTTGTTCAATTTTATGTTGGAATCTGTGTTCAGGAATGTAAATCTTGACTCCAGGTACCGAAATCAGAAGTAAAATGAGTTATTAAAAACTCAGGAAACGAGAAAAATAAGGCGAAATTCTGCCAAAATTTAGGTTGAGTAATTTAAACTAAAACTGGATTTCAAGAGAAATATGGGCTAAAGTGTGAAAAGAAAGATGTTTTGATAATCGGTGATGGTTAGAAACCGAACACAATGAGAATTCACAGTTTTGGACCGAAATTGAAAATTAGGCCCATGACTGAGTAATTTGCACGATTTTAGTGCAAATCCTTGAGATAGGAAATGGTTTGAGGTTGAATACCAAACATAAGGAATGTAGACTTTTCCGAAGTGAATTTCAATGTAATTATTGATCTTAGATTCTGAATCTAACGATCGAAAAATTTATGCAATAGGGCCGATTAACGGTTGAAGTTGGAAAGCGTCAAGGGAGACAAAGGACGCGTTGTTAGCGAAACTTTGGTAAGTACCAGTAGTTTGTTTTTGTCTATGACACGAACGAACTTATTCTTCTGTGTTGCACAGAATTGTGCATATTACATGCTCAATGAATGTTAGAATAAGAATGGTGTTTCTTGAATAATGTATGATACTATGAACGATTCAAGATGTATGATGTTAGGAATGTTTTAAGATGTACAGTGCTATGAATGTACTTATGGACCGTAAATAGTAGTAGAATTTTACTCTACGAAAAGTATGAGGTTAAGTCAAAACCAATTTCATAGAAAATTGATGGAAATGCGTTAAAACGGAGTGTGGGCAAGTGGGTTATGGATGCATCACGTGTTTTGGAAACGCTGCTGAACATTATGTGTAAAATAAAATAATGTTTTATGTATTTTGATGACTAATGTAACAGAATGCCGTCAGAATGCTACAACATTTTAGGTATGACTAATATAACACAATGTTGTCATAATGATACAGCATTTTGACAATGACTAATGTACAGAATGCTGTTAGAATGCTACAACATTTTACGAATAATTGAAAACAGAAGGCTAGCTAAATGCTACAGCATTTAGACGTACATGGAAAAAAAAAAGTTGGCCTGAATTTTAAGAGGTTATAATTAGTAAGTGTTAGAGGTTAAGTAATGTTAAGTATGAGTATAGGATGACGATCAAAAGTTAGGGTCGTCACAAGTACAGCCCCGGGTCAGCCCCGGGACAGCCCCGAGACAGCCCCGGGGTAGCCCCAGGACAAGCTCGGGACAGGCCCGGGGCAGCCCCGGGACAACTCCGGGTCAGCCCCGGGACAACCTGGGGACACGCCTGGGGCAGCCTCGGTACAGCCCCGACACAGCCCTGGGGTAGCCTCGGGATATCCCCGGGGCAGCCCCGGTACAGCCCGGGACAGCACCCGTACAGCCCCGGGTCAGACCCGGGACAGCACCGGGGCATCCCCGGGACAGCCCTGGTACAGCCCCGGGACAGCCCCGGTACAGCCTCGGGACAGCCCTGGGACAGCCACGGGGCAGCCCCGGTCCCGCCCCGAGACATCCCCGTGGCAGCCCTGGGATAGCCCCGGTACAGCCCCGAGACATCCCCGTGGCAGCCCTGGGATAGCCCCGGTACAGCCCCGAGACATCCCCGTGGCAGCCCTGGGATAGCCCCGGTACAGCCCCGAGACATCCCCGTGGCAGCCCTGGGATAGCCCCGGTACAGCCCCGAGACATCCCCGTGGCAGCCCTGGGATAGCCCCGGTACAGCCCCGAGACATCCCCGTGGCAGCCCTGGGATAGCCCCGGTACAGCCCCGAGACATCCCCGTGGCAGCCCTGGGATAGCCCCGGTACAGCCCCGAGACATCCCCGTGGCAGCCCTGGGATAGCCCCGGTACAGCCCCGAGACATCCCCGTGGCAGCCCTGGGATAGCCCCGGTACAGCCCCGAGACATCCCCGTGGCAGCCCTGGGATAGCCCCGGTACAGCCCCGAGACATCCCCGTGGCAGCCCTGGGATAGCCCCGGTACAGCCCCGACACAGCCCTGGGGTAGCCTCGGGATATCCCCGGGGCAGCCCCGGTACACCCCCGAGACAGTCCCGAACCAGCCCCGGGAGTGCCCCGACAGTCCCGGTATAGCCCCAGGACAGCCCCGGTAAAGCCCCGGGGCAGCCCCGAGACAGCCACGGTACAGCCCCGGGACAGCCACGGTACAGCCCCGGGACCGCCATGGTACAACCCTGGGACAGCCACGGTACAGCCTCGGGACAGCCACGATTCAGCCTTGGGACAGCCCCGGGACAGCCTTGGTACAGCCCCGGTGCAGCCCCGGGATAGCCCCAAGGCTGCCCCTGGACAGCCCTGTACAACCCCGGGACAGCCCGGTACAGCCCCGGGACAGCCCCGGGCCAGCCCTGGGACAACCCATTACAGCCCCGGGGCAGCCCTGTACAACCCCGATGCACCCCCGGGACAGCCCCGGACAGCTCCAGGACCGCCCCGGGGCAGCCCCAGTACAGCCCTGGGATAGCCACGGGGCAACCCTGGTACAACCCCGGTACAGCCCCGAGGCGTCCCCGGGACATCCCCGGTACAGCCCCGGTACAGCCCAGAGACAGCCCCGGGGTAGCCCCAGTACAGCCCCGGGTCAGCCCCGGGTCAGCCCCGGTACAGCCCCGGGGTAACCCCGGGACAGCCACGGTACAGCCCCGGGTCAGCCTCGGGACAGCCCCGGGATAGCCCCTGTACAGCCTCAGGAAAGCCCCGAGGAAGCCCCGATACAGCCCCGGGACAGCCCCGGTATAGCCCCGGGTCTACCCCGGTACAGCCCCAGGGCAGCCCCGGTACAGTCACGGTACAGCCACGGTATAGCCCCGGGACAGCCCTGGGGCAGACCCAGGACAGCCGCAGTACAGCCCCGGTAAAACCCAAGGACAACCCCGATAAAGCCCCGGGACAGCCCCGGGAGAGCCCCGGGGGAGCCCGGGTACAACTCCGGTACATCCCTGGGACAGTCCCGGTACAGCCCCGGGATAGTCCCGGGGCAACCCCGGTACAGTCCCGGGGCAGCCCCGGTACAGCCCCAGTACAGCCCCAGGACAACCCCGCGACAGCCCCGGGACAGCCCCGGTACAACCCTGGTACAGTCCCGGGACAGCCCCGGTACAGCCCCGGGTCGACCTCGGTATAGCCCCCGTGTCGGCCCTGGGACAGCCGCAGGTCATCCCCGGACAGTCTTGGGACAGGACCGGGGCAGCCCCCGTACAGCCCCGGGGCAGCAAAAAAAGCCCCGGGACAGCCTCGGGGCAACCCCGGTACTGCCCCGGTACTGCCGTGGGACAGCCCCGGGACAGCCCCAGGGTAGCCCCGGTACAGCCCTGGGGTAGCCCCCGTACAACCCCTGTACAGCCGCGGGACAGCCGTGGGACAACCTTGTACTTATTCTACGGTCAGGATTATCGTTTTACATTATAATGACAGATTAGATGGATTGGTCCGGTAAAGTGCAAGTGTTTTTTTTTTTTTTTTTCATTTCTTTTGCATTTTAAAGAAAAATAGATCAAAGCAGCATATTCGAAGGGATGAAAACATTAACATAGCACCCAAAACACATATTTGAATAATTTGACTAAATCTTAAGGCTTAAGCAATAGATTGCCATTTACTTTACATATGTGAAATGGTTTACAACTCAGAGAGCTAGGCCCCACTGCAAGTATCTTTGAAAATCTTTTGACGTGAACGATAAAAGGAGCTCAGCTGTACAAATTTTTTGAATTTGCTACTATAAAATAAAAGCAGCTCAATTACACATTCACCCTTGAATAATGAAATGTATTTTCAGCTCACAATACAGTTTTTTTTTTGGTAGAAAAAGGAAGCGGATTAGTTTCAAGTGATTGGATATTCTAAGGTAGAATGAGATAAATTTGATCATATTCTTCTATTGTAGAAAATTTCCCAGTTCTTGAAGCCGCACGCACGAAACTGACGGAAAAAAGAAAAAAAGAAAGAAAGAAAAAGGAACATTTGATAGATTTGGTGAAAACCAAACTATGAGGTTGTAGACTTGTAGTAGTTCTCTACTAGAGTATATATATCAATTTTATGGTTTAAGAGTGATTTAATTTCTTTTAGCTATCAAATTAAACTTTTTGAATGTAGTCTCTCTCTCTCTAATTCAAATTAAACAAGGTTTGTTGTTTTTCCTTATTGCCTCTTGTTAGTTTACCAATCAATCCCAAAAGCTTTGTTAGGAGGTGGGCCAATAATAGTTTTATACTTTAACACACCCCCTTATGTGTGGGTTGGACAATGGGCAATCGTGTGGGTAAATTAATTGGAAAGCCCAACACGTGAATATTTAAGCCCGAGATATATTAAAGACCCAACACATGATGACAATTTTGAATGGGGATAAAGCTCATGCGCCTTTATTTTCCTCATTATAAAAAAGCTTGATTGCAATTAACATGGTGAGATTCGAGGTGTAGTGTGACTTTACATTTTCTTGTGTTGCTTGATCAAAATTATTTGTTAGAAAGGGTTTGTGTCGCCTTGTATAACTGAGTAATGAGTCTCAAGACAGTTTGTTATCATAATAAGAATACTTTTTTCACAAGACACAATAAGGAACAAATCTCATAACGCTTGTGCAGTCTAATTTTCTTTGGGAACCATCACTTTTCTAGGAATTGTAGATTGATTAAGTTCTTGTATATTTAGTGAACTTTGTGTTATGATTTGAAAACTCAAATTATAGTTTTACTAATTATGTTGATAACTTTCTTTTTTGTGCATCTCGTCCCCTAGAAATCATGCCGCAACTTTTACGTCTGTCACTTTCACTTTTCTCTTCTCACTATTGAACTTTCCATTTTAGAAAAATTCCCAAACCTTAGCAGCTTTAAAAACTACAAAGGTGTACATTGTCTCTAGCTGAAACACTTGACTGACGAGTGGTTAAATGCTTTATTGAACTTATACAGTGTGCTTTATTGAACTTTATGCGATACTAACTAACGTCTTTGCATTGTTATAGGCTATACAAATGATGTAGGTAACACAAGGATAAGCTCCATATCCTATTATCAAATTTTAGATTAAAAAATAATTAAAAAAAAAGTGAGTGAATGAAGAGTGGAACGAAAAGGAAGAGAAGAATAAAAAAGTTAAATAGAAAAAGGAACGGGCATAAAAAAAATAACAATGCAATGGAATAGAATAGAAATAGAGCAAAAAAAAAAAAAGAATAGAGAGTGATAAGGGGTTAGAAGAAGAATTGCTATATGCAATTCAACAAAGAAGCAGCAGCTGCAGAAAAGGCTCAGAGGAGGCTCATGGGAAGGGATAGATATAGAAAAGCATCACCTTAAGCATTGTAAAAGGTTGAGATTTTAAGAAAACTTACTTTGTAGTCTTCGTATTTTATACTATTATGTATTTTTATATTACGTGGTCTTATTACTATTAATTACTTTTTATTTGTCAAATTAATCTTTTCAATGTATATTTGTGTCTTTATGTAAGTTTCAATTTCTCTCTTATGGTAGGTCTATTCTCTTCCTTGCCTCAAATTTTTGTAAGTTCGCTTTATGCGGTAAGAAATGCATGCCTTTGCCGTTGGTGGTGGACAATTCCAGCCAAAGGAGGTCTGCCTTTTTCTTTGTTGTTGTGCCTTATTGTGTGCATTATGTTCTACACTTGTAAATAATGATTATTATTTTTCTACAAGTACCTTTTCTATAATTATTTTCGGTTATTTGATCTTCTCTAAATTAAGTATTCTTCCGATGCATTGTGTGATTGTCAAGTAGTTGGTGAGCACAAAGTTGATATGGATGAGGGTACAATCTTAGGATGCCTCAAGGTTGTGAGATTGGAAGTCCATGCATAAATCCCTATCATCATCATCCTACTCTCTGCTTCCATGAATTTAAAGGAAAGTTCTATAGTTAATGCAAATTCTATTTTAGTACCTCTTAAGGTAAAAATACGAGTTGCTCCGTATTTATTTAGATTCACCGTTTTTGTTTTGTGTGTGTGTGTGTGTGTGTTCACTTTATCTTTGTTACAAATATTGACGCATTAAGGCAATGATCGTAATTATATTGTTCGTGTCATGAGTTGTATTTGCTATCCATACAAACAGTGGAAGTTGCAATACATAAAACTGCGTGATTGGGGTACTTGAATATTGAGTTTGGATTTCATGGAATCCCCGTTGGAATCAAGAACTTTCTTTCACTTCGCTTTATGTCTTCTTTCTGTGCCAAATATGATTTTTGGAAAGTGCAATAATTTGTCATTCAACGTGAGATTCTTTCTCTCTATTTAAAAGCCGAGTTTGATATTCTCATCTCATCTTTTATTATAGGAAATTTCCTGAGCTGTAATTCCTGAAGCAAACACAGAAGAAAAGAATGGTAGAAAGAAAAAGAGAGAAAAAAAATTAAGGGGGAAAAGAGAGAATAAATTAGAAAGAGAAAAAGACAAA
>NW_010357388.1:103855-128855 GCF_000414095.1 Morus notabilis
GGAAAGAGGAAGTCATGTCGGTTACGTTAAATTGGATATTGATGATCTTTCTCCTCCTGTAAGTGTTTGTAACTCTTCTAGCAATTATTATTTGTTGTCTATGTCTAAGCAAGAACAAAGAATAAGAAGAAAATTAAGAGAGACAGGAAAAATAAAAGAGAAAAAAAGGGAAAAATAAAAATAAAATATAAATAGTAAGAATCAAATGGAATAAAAAGAGAGAGACAAAGAGATACATAAAAAATGAAAAGAAAAGAGAAAAAGAAAAGAAAAGGGAGAGAGAGGGGGCTGGAGGGAAGAGTAAAAAGGGGTGAGAAGAACAAATGTTGGTCGGGCTGTAGCTTCCATAGTTGCTGAGATCTTATTATTTTAGAGTGGCAATTGTATTAACCTTTTTTTTTTTTTTTTGTGAGCATACAAGAAAGGAAGTCTCGGGACCTAAATTAAGTGAGGTGTGTTAAGGATGATAGGGATCAAGTTCTGACAAAAGATAAAGACATTAGGGAAAGGTGGAGGAGTTACTTTGAGAAGCTTTATAATGATGATCATGTGATAGAGTTTGACGATCTTAGGTCACAAGGAGAACCTAATGTGATGTATACAAGAGGAATCAGAGTCTCAGAAGTTAAAACTGCATTACGGAAAATGAAAAAGGGGAAGGCATATGTGCTAGATGATATTCCAATAGAGATTTGGATGACGTTAGGAGATGTTAGAATTGTGTGGCTCACTAAGCTTTTTAATGAGATACTAAAGAAGAAGCATATGCCTGATGCATGGAGGAAAAGTATTCTTGTCCCCATCTTCAAGAATAAAAGAGATGTGCTGAATTGTATCAATTATAGGGGCATAAAGTTAATAAGCCACACTATGAAACTTTGGGAGAGGGTTATTGAAAGGAAATTAAGGGCCACAAGTACCATCTCAGGTAACTAATTTGGCTTCATGCCAGGCAGATCATCCACGAAAGCCATTTTTCTTCTTAAGATGCTGATGGAAAGGTACAGAGAATCTTAAACGGACCTACATATGGTTTTTATAGATTTAGAAAAGGCATATGATAGGGTAGCGATGGAAGTTTTATGGTGGGTGTTAGAAAAAAGAGGAGTGCATGTGAAGTATATTAAGGTAATTAAGGACATGTACGATGGGGTGGTCACGAGTGTGAGAACTGCTGGAGGCTACACGGCAGAGTTCTCCATTCGGATCGGCCTTCATTAAGGATCTGCTCTTAATCCTTATCTTTTTACCATCGTGGTGGGATGAGCTAACAAGAGAAATCCAAGATAGAGTTCCTTGGTGTATGCTTTTTGCGGACGATGTAGTTTTAGTTGATGAACATAGGGAAGAAATTAACCGTAAGTTAGAACTGTGGAGACAGACTCTTGAGACGAAGGGATTTAAGTTAAGTATGATGAAAACTGAGCACTTGCATTGTAGGTTTAGTAACTCAAGTAATCAGAGTGATGAAATTTCTTTAGATGGTATGGAGATTGGGGCTTCTAGGAAGTTTAGATACCTTGGGTCTATAGTCCAGTACAAAGGAGATATAGAAAAAGATATTCAACATAGGATTAAGGCAGAGTGGGTTAAGTGGAAGAATGCTACGGTAGTTTTATGTGATGACAAGATGCCTATTAAGTTGAAAAGAAAGTTCTATAGGACTACAATCCGCCCAACTATGTTATATGGTAGTGAATGTTGGGCCATTAAGAGACAACATATATCTAAGATGAGTGTGGCAGAAATGCGTATGTTAAGATGGATGAGTGGCCATACGAGAATGGATCGCATAAGGAATGAAGTTATTCGTAGTAAAGTAGGTATAGCACCAATAGAAGATAAGGTGCGCGAAGGCCGCTTGAGGTGGTACGGGCATGTCCAACGTAAACCGCTAGAAACACCAGTTCGTGCTTGTGAGGACATTCTTAGATCTAGGCCTTCAGGAAAGTCTAATTTCGAACAGAGCTGCGTGGAAAAGTGAAATCTATATAGCCGACCTCAATTAAGTTGGGATTAAGGCTTGTTATTGTTATTGTTGATACAAGAAAAAAAAAACAGAGATACAAAAAGAGTGGGAAAAAAATCAAAGAAAGAATGAAAAAAGTGAGTGTGAGGGGGGAAATTGAAAAAAGAAAGCAAAAGGAAAGAAAATGGAGAGAATTTGGTAGATGAAATAGAATAAGGCATCTTGAACTAGGTTCCAATCCACCTGCTTTGTCATAATTTCTAATGTATTTTCTCTTCTTGTTACTGGTCAGACAGTAGGCGGATAAAGAATGTTGGTTTGATGATGTACATAACTGATAAAAAATTTGGTCTTGCATCTCCCGTAAGTTTTTCAAGTTTTGCGGCCTTTATGTTTTATCTTGCTATTTCTGGAAGAATTACTTGTTTTTTCTCAAGAAATTGGCAAATAAAGGGAACCAAACGGAACATCTAAAGAATATGTGAGTGTTAAGTGTTTAACTATCTTCCTCTAGGTGGCAGCTATTAATGTGATTTGCTACTCACAAGTCAGATATGTGGATTGTTACTAAATCCAACCTGAGCCTATTATGAACTCTTTAAAAGAATGGAGACAACTTGAGTCTTTTGATAAGTGCTTGAACTTTTTTAGTCACATGTTTTATTAGTAGATTTTTGTTGAATTATATGACAGGGTAGTAGAGTTTTAGGGGAGGATGCCATCATAGGAACCATTCTTTAAAACGTCATGATTACTAATCCACTCAAGTTTATTGGAAATCTGAAATAATACAAATAGAGGGATAAGAAGCCTTCCGAGTCATTTTTTTTTGTAAAATTGTTTTGCTTGCTATTTTAGATGCCATTTGGGCCGGATGATCAGTCTCTGTCAAAACTAAAAACAAGTTTTATGTTATCCTCACCAGGAGTCCTCTCAAGCCAACGTGTCTTGCCCTCTGAAATTGCACTCCACTCGATCACTTCAAAACTCCACGAACTATCCTTCTCCTCCTCAAACAAATTTTCATAAAATGCTATGATCTCTCACTCAATCTCCAATCTGTCCTCCAGCGCTACATTATCATCCTTTTCGAATCTTATGATGGCACTCTTGTTTCTTTTGTTGCTAACCAACTTTTGAAATAACTTAGTGTTCCCATCCCATTCCTTACTCCATCCGCACTTCATCTTTTGTTTCCAAGCCACTGATGCCTTAAAAGTTGTTTCCTCCAATTTATTTCTTAAGAATCTCCTTTCCACCCTATCATTTTCATCCAAATTACCTGCCTCCTTGTTGTGCAGCCATTCAATTTTCCCCAAATTTTTGTTTTTAATAATTTGTGTCCCCAAAAATCTTTTTATTCCACTCCATAAATTCTTTCATCCTTCTGCATTATTGCTCATCTCTTTGTATTATTTTATATTTTAGATACATGTAAGTGAATTAGTTATCTAGTATTTTTGAGTAATATGATCTTTTACTAAGTGATGGCTTTTTTTTTTTTTTTTTTTTTTGTTCAAAGGATGCCCCCAGTCAAAGTAATATGATCTTGCATATCGTACTGGTCAGTAGTATGCTTTTTTAAGGTTTATCTTTTAGTTTGGGAGCTCGTATAGATGTGGTGTAAACACATTGAAATTTACTTGAAGTTGGACCGGTTCACTGTTTTTGCCAAATATATTTAATTTGTTTATGACCTATTCATTATCAGCTTCTTCGTGCGTGCCACACTCCGAAATTACTGAATCACATTGCCATGAGAACCTTGGAAGGCCGAGTTCTTAAATGCTAGATTTTGTGCACGTGATTGGTAAGCTAATCATAAATAGTCAACTTCTTTCCCTTAAATACATTTGCGCTTGATCTAAGAAATTTGATCCCACTTTAGATTTTGCTTTACTTAGGATGGATACCTTTACTAATCTGACATGAAGCCAGGTGTCCTACAATCTGTAGGGTGTTGGAAATAATGATCAATTTTTTTTCCAATGAATAAGATAGAGAGGTCTTCTTACTTCTTGAAACATTTCCCAAAGCATTGTTAAACTTTTATATGGATGATTATTCTTTTCAGTTAGCACCGGTGATCACAGTTTGTACACTGCTTTTGTTTACTGATTGAAATGACCTTAGAATCAATCAGGGGTAAGAAAAAAAACTGAAATGCAGAAACGTGGAATAAGTTTAGATAGGAAAAAGGCAAAATAAATTATACATATATGAGGTAGTTTGAAATTAAAGGATGATTTAGTAGCTTATTTAAACATTTCAATCGCACTTTAGAGGACAAAAAGATGATTTAAGCATATAAATCTTAGCGTTGGGCTTTTACATGTTATGACAGCCACAACCTTTCTTGGAACTTTTGTGCTCCTGAGCTGGAAAAACATGGCTACCAAGCTTTTTTGTATGATAAAGACTAATGAGATTTTTTGTAACTTCTTATTATGCATTTTAGATTCAATGTTTAAATTTTTTTTCTTTCTTGTTAGTTATTGTGTTTCTTTTTTGTTTAAGGTCAACAACAAAACTCCGGAAAGAATTGAGGGTTTTGCAATAGATTTCTCCACAGAGGTAGATTTGCAGTTGGCAAAAAAAAAAAAAAAAAAAAAAGAAAAGGGGCTTTGCGGAAAAATGAACAAATGATTCACTTTTGTAGTAGAATTTAGTCTTTTCGTGTTTTAAAGGATTGTTCGTGTATATGGAGGTTTATTTATGTATGTCTTAAAAGAGATGTAGCGTTGAGTTTAAATGAGAATTTAGTTCTAATTTGCCAGCAAATACGCGTGTAATTGTCCACATAGATATAAAGGATGTCAAGCTCTCGCAGGTAATTGTATTCGTTACTTTCTGAATATGGTACTCTAGCTAGTTTTTAACTTTCCTAATGCGACTATTCATTTTGCGGTTTCTTGCCAGTCATGTCAAGTTTTACCCTTTCAAAAGAATTGCATAAATCTTTTGTCTGTGCATAAATCCTAGTGCGGATTACAGAGTTCTAATTCTATTCTGGAATTTTTTTTTACAATTATTCTAATTTTTTTTCAACAAGGAAAATTTGTCCATTTTATTGAACCTATTTATTTTTTGAAATTTGACTAGGTTCTAGTTAAGGAGTCTTAGAATTAAGCTTGTTAAGCAAGCTTACTGTTAGTTAGTTAGTTATCAAGCTTATTGTTAGGCCACTATTAGTTAGAATGTTAGTTTGTTAGCTTACTACATAAGCTTTTTGTTGTAACTTATATATAAATGTTACTGTAGCAATATCAATACATATCATTGATTTCTCCCAAATTCTTTCTGTGTACGCTTTTCTTATATGGTATCAAAGCTATTCTTGACGGTGAAGGAGTTCTTTTCCGATGACCGCCATGGGAGACGCTTCTACAGCTGTGCCAACAAATTCTTCTTCTTCTTTCTCTCGTTCTACTCCAATTACTTTTTCACATTTGATTTCCTCCAAATTGGATAATAACAATTTTCTTGTTTGGCGGCGACAAGTTCTTGCTACTGTTCGAGGTTGTCGACTTCAAGAATTTCTTTCAAATTCTGCGAGATTTCCTCCGAGGTTTCTTTCTCCAGAGGATGAACTTCTTCGCGTGGTAAATCCTGAGTTTCTTGAGTGGGAGCAGCAAGATCAGCTGCTCGTCTCTTGGATGTTGGCTTCCATGACAGATTTGGTTCTTGCTCGAATGGTCAACTGTGAAACTGCGGCGCAGGTCTGGCACACGATTGAGGTATATTTTGCTTCTCAGATTCGTGCCAAGAAATCTCAGTTCAAAACTCAATTGCAAAATGTTCGAAAAGATTCTTTAACTGTGAATGAATATTTGCTTCGGATTTGTTATTTTGTTGATATGCTTGCTCTAGTTGGGCATGTGATTCCTCCTAAGGATCACATTGATGCAATTTTCAATGGCTTACCTCCTGAGTATGATATTTTAGAAATAAGTGTGAATTATGGATTTGGTGAATATTCGGTTGCGGAGATTGAATCCCTAATTCTGGCTCAAGAAGTCCGAATTGAGAAGGCTGTTAAGCTAAGTGATGGCTCAAATTTGGCTAGTGGGCTTACGTCTGCTAATCTAGCCATGGCTGGTGGTAAACCCCATTCTCACTCGAGATTTGGGGGTTCCAATTCTGGTCATTTTCCTCATACTTCCTCCCATAATGGTAGTTATAATGGAGGTTCCTTCTCTCATTTTTCTGGTGGATTTTCTTCTAGACAAAGTTTCTTTTCTGGAAGTTCCAACACTAGCAACAGATGGAGATTTAATGGCCGTGGTCGTGGAAGTTCTTGGAACAACAACAAGGTCCAGTGCCAGCTATGTGGAAAACCAGGACATATGGTCATGCAGTGTTACTATCGATTTGATAGGTCCTTCACTGGCCCCTTTCAGTTTCATCACCAACTTCAGGGCAATCTTGCCCAATACCAGACTTCATCCTCTCCCAATATCATGATTGACTCAGCTCAGATGGGAGCTATGCTTACTACTTCTGAGGCTATAAACGATTCAGCCTGGTACCCAGATGCACCCTCTGATATGGAGTGGTATCCTGATTCTGGTGCCACAAATCACTTGACTGCAGATCCCTCCAATCTCATGTCAAGTTCAGAGTTTTATGGTTCAGATCAGGTGCACATGGGCAATGGTAAGGGACTGGCTATTAAATGTATTGGCTCTTCTGCTTTTTCTAGTCCTTTTGTTTCTTCCAAATCTCTAGCTCTCAAACACTTATTACTTGTTCCTAAAATTTGTAAAAATCTCTTAAGTGTTTCAAAATTTGCAGCTGATAATCAAGTTTTCTTTGAATTTCACCCCACTTCTTGTTTTGTCAAGGATTCAACTTCAAAGGAGGTGCTGCTGAAGGGTTGTCTTAAAGATGGTCTTTATGTTTTTGACAACTCTCAGCTCAATCTCAAGTCGTTGGATTCAACTGCTTCTCAACCAGTTTCTTCCTCTTGTTCGTCTGTTTCTAGAATTTTTAATTCTCCTATTCCTGTTATGCATGCTTATACTAGCACTGTTGTTAGGCCTTCTCTATTTCAGCTTTGGCATAATAGGTTAGGTCATCTAGCAGATAAGATTGTACAGCATGTATTAACAACTTGTAATCTTTCTGCCATAAATAAAACTTCCTTTGCTGTCTGTCAGTCTTGTTGTCTTGGTAAGATTCATAAACTGCCTTTTCCAATTTCTCAAACAACTTATACTTAACCGTTGCAACTTGTCTTCTTTGATTTGTGGGGTCCCTCACCTGCTTTGTCCTCCAGTGGCTATAGATACTATATTCATTTTGTTGATGCCTATTCTCGCTTTACTTGGATGTACTTGCTTCGCACTAAATCTGAAGCATTACAAGCTTTCATCAATTTCAAAACATTGGTTGAAAAACAGCTTGAAGTGTCTATCAAAAGTGTTCAAACTGATTGGGGTGGGCAATATCGTGTCTTTACTGATTTTCTTGTCCAAAATGGTATTGAACATAGACACCCTTGTTCCCATACACATGAACAAAATGGTGTTGCTGAGCGTAAACACATGCACATAGTAGAAACTGGGCTAACTCTTCTTGCTCAAGCTTCTATGCCCTTTAAATATTGGGATGAAGCATTTCGCACCTCAGTTTTTCTTATAAACAGACTTCCAACACCAATACTTCACAATAAAACACCATTAGAAGTGCTTTTTTGTACTAGACCCACCTATTCACAGCTCAAAGTCTTTGGTTGTGCCTGTTATCCAAATACCAGACCCTACAACAGACACAAACTGGATTTTAGGTCTGCCCCATGCACTTTCCTTGGGTATAGCATCAAACATAAAGGATACAAGTGTCTTGATTCATCTGGACTAATTTACATTTCGAGGGATATCATTTTTGATGAGTTTTCTTTTCCGTTTGCTGGTCATAATAAGGCTGCTATCTCTACCTCTGTTGAGTCCAGTCCTTCTTCACCTCTCAGTGTGATTCCCTTTCTGTCATCCTTTTCCTCTAATTCTTCTCCCAAGTCTCCTGTTGTTCCTACTTCTGCTGTTCCCTCAGCTAGTGAACCAGTTATAGTCTCAGCCAGTGAACTAGTCACTGTCACAACACCAGTTCCCCGTTCTAGTCCATGTGCTGAAAACTCACAACAGCCTACATCCCTGCCTTCTCATTCCATGGTAGTAACAAGCTCAAAATGAGGGATTTTCAAAGCCAAAGTGTACATGGCTACACGAGAGCCTGGTACAGTTGAAGAGGCTCTTACATTAGAACATTGGAAACAGGTCATGACAGATGAATTCCTTGCTCTTCAAAGGAATAACACCTGGAGTCTGGTTGCATTACCCCCTGGAAGGAAGGCTATCAGTTGTAAGTGGGTTTTCCGGGTGAAGGAGAATCCAGATGGGAGCATAAACAAATATAAGGCCAGACTTGTGGCAAAGGGGTTTCACCAAGTTACAGGGTTTGATTATACTGAAACCTTTAGTCCAGTAGTCAAACCAACTACTATTCGAGTTATACTTACTTTGGCGTTGAGTAAACAATGGTCTGTGAGGCAACTTGATGTGAATAATGCCTTTCTAAATGGGGAGTTGCAAGAGGAGGTTTTCATGGAGCAACGTGCAGGATTCATTGATCAACAGAATTCCAGTTTGGTGTGTAAACTACATAAGTCTCTTTATGGTTTGAAACAGGCTCCTCGAGCCTGGTTTGATAAACTTCATCATGCTTTGCTCAAACTTGGTTTTCACTCAGCCAAGTCTGACAAATCACTCTTTATTCAAATTACCTCACAGTGGTCATTATACATTCTTGTCTATGTGGATGATATATTGATCACGGGGTTTGATGACTTAGCTATCTAGTGTATCTCGGATCAACTGAATGATGCCTTTGCTCTTAAGGATATGGGAGATCTTGATTATTACCTGGGAATACATGTCACCAAAACTGCTCATGGTCTTCATCTATCTCAGAAAAAGTATATCACAGATTTATTATGTAAAACAAAGATGCAGTATGCTAAAAGTGTTTCTACACCTATGACAACAGGACAAAAGTTGACATCCTTTGGTAGTGATCTAGTGAGTAATGTTCAGTTGTATAGAAGTGTGGTAGGAGCTCTGCAGTATGTGACAATTACAAGACCAGAAATCTCATTTAGTGTCAACAAAGTTTGCCAGTTTATGCAAGCACCTTTGGAAGCACATTGGAAGGCTGTAAAGAGGATCTTGAGGTATCTTGCTAGCATAATCGACTTTGGTCTTCACTTGAGGCAATGTCCTGCCACGAGCTTGGACTTGGTCGGTTTCTGTTATGCTAATTGGGCGTCAGATATTGATGACAGGAGATCAACCTCAGGTTTTTGTATTTTTCTTGGTCCAAATCTGGTATCGTGGCAATCAAAAAAACAACACACAGTGTCTCGTTCCTCTACAAAAGCAGAATATCAAAGTCTTGCTTGTATTGTGGCAGAAATTTTCTGGATGCAAATCTCTCTTGAGTGAGCTGAATTTCTCTGCATCAAAAACACCAGTGATTTGGTGTGACAACCTTAGTACAGTCCATTTAGCAGCCAATCATGTCTTACATGCAAGAACCAAGCATATCGAGTTAAACTTGTATTTTGTCCGAGAAAAAGTCATGAGAAAGCAAGTTGATGTTCGTCATGTGCCTGCAGTTGATCAATTGGCAGACATATTTACTAAAGCCATTTCAAGTTCAGGTTTTAGTCATATACAGAGCAAACTTAGAATAGAAAGTCTCGCTACTCTAAGTTTGAGGGGGGCTGTTAAGGAGTCTTAGAATTAAGCTTGTTAAGCAAGCTTACTGTTAGTTAGTTAGTTATCAAGCTTATTGTTAGGCCACTATTAGTTAGAATGCTAGTTTGTTAGCTTACTACATAAACAAGCTTTTCTGTTGTAACTTATATATAAATGTTACTGTAGCAATATTAATACATATCATTGATTTCTCCCAAATTCTTTCTGTGTACGCTTTTCTTATAAGTCCTCTATTTGTCCATGCTAGTTAATTATTTGATTGTTATTTTTGTTTAGTGTATGTAATTGATTTCATTTGTCCTTTTTAATTTCTATTTTATTGTTTACTTCTTGATATTTAGATCATTTTATGTTCTTTTTATTTTTTATTTTTTGTTTGTAAAATACTTTCCAAAGTGAGGGGCTACAAAGAGGCAACACCATATTCATTATCAGGCAATGATAAGAGTAGGTAATAATGAAAAAAAAAAAAATTGATTCTAATTTCTTTTATTTTGATTTAAACATTTGTTTGTAATATAAATAAGTAATATAAATGAATGCATTATTGTTAATTAAGAACTATTTATTTTCTTGAATGCCTTTTGAGGATTGATGATTTCGTTTGCTCTATTAGTTTGGATTTTGGTTACATCTTATTTAGATGCATGCTTTTAACATTCTTTGCTATTTAAATATTGTACTATTCGCAAATAAATTGATGAATAATATTTTCATTTAAATCACCATTTATAATATGTATTCACATTTTATGACTTCTTCATATTTTAAATTAGTAACTAGGTTTTCTTTCTTTTGTTCTATTTTCTTAAATGAGGAGGGAATACGAGGGAAATATCGAATGCATTGGCAAGTAGTAATAATAAAAAGTAACCCCAAATGTTTTCTTTATTTTAAACATTTGATCATCAGCAAGTATGTGTGGGTCAATTAACAATCTAGGTCAAATAATTATGTTATAGATGTCGATATATGAATATAGCTAATTTTCTTTTGCAGTGAGTCTGTTAATTATCTTCCCATGACCATGGTTGATGTATGTGTGGTACAAATATTTTTCTGTCTCTTTTTCTTTCTTACAACTACAGTAAGCTTGTTGTCCATTTATTATGTGAGGACTAAAAATCGAGGGAGAAGCAATCAAATTTTATATTTTTTAAGATATTTTGTCCGCCATAGTGGAACCTCGAAATGCCATTGGCCATGGTGGAAAAAGAAGCTTTTAGTAAATACTTCGGTCTTATATTTTCTTATGTTATATTGCTATCACATCATTCAACCATGCACTTACATATATGGACATGCTTAAATGCCTAAATATTTGTGTATGTATTAGACATGTGCATCTATCTCCATCATAAGAATATATGTTTTCGCATAAATACACATAAAAATTAAAAATCTATCATAAAAAGTACATACATCATATAGATACGAACATACATGCTATATCTTCCATATCTTGTATTCAATAGATATCTTTATGTGTATTTTAGACTGGGAAATAATTTCTAATTCTAAACGTGCTAAGAATTTAACAAAGCTATTGACATCTTTATTGACTTTTTTTCTAAACATACTAAGATTTAATTATTCTGGGCGTTGTCCACTAATGTCCACGAGTTGATTCTTTTTATTTATTTATTTATTTTTATAGAAGCATGTAACATTTCCAAAGTTGTTATTTGTCAAATTGATTCTTTCAAGTAATTTGTCATTCCAATTTATTCTGTTTGTAAAAATTGTCATTCTTACAATTCATTTTCTTTGTGATATATGCGTTTTGGAACTTACTAACCGTTTAACTATTCTTCCTTTTCCCTCTAACCGTCTAACATACTTCATGCTGTTTGAAGTTTGATTGTGTTATTGTTAGTTTTGTTTTTCTTTTTTGTTTATGTGCACTTGTTTAATGTCATTTTTGTTTCAATTCATTTTTTAAATGTATTTTTGTTTATGTGCACTTGTTTAATGTTATTTTGTTTCAATTCATGTTTTAAATGTATTTGTGTATTTATATGAAGATACAAAATAAAATAAATCATATCAATTAAATCATTTATATGATTGTATGACAATAAAAAAAAAAAAAAAAAAAAAAAAACCACCTCGTCAGCTAAGTTAAATGCTGTCATTTTCATCAATGTTTTTCCTATGGTATTGTTGTTTGTGTGATGCATTGTCGTCTGTAAATTTATTGTCTTTTGTGTTGGGATATGTTATCGTTTATGGTCTGTGATATGTTTTACATTTGGTGTTGTTTTATCAGTTTTTGTCGTTTATCGGCTCCATTGTCACTTGGAGGATAAATTATCATTTTTAAGTTAGTACCCTCGTAAAAGCTTGTCGTTTTCAATAGTTACTGTTGTTTTCTAAGTTGTCATTTATACGAGAACATATCAAGCTTGATAATCACACTCAATTCTAAAAATCAGAGCTTTATTACATGCGAAAGCTCTCTTGTCCGCCCAAGAATTTTCATTAGTGTCGACTCTTCACATTAAATTTTAAAGGTCTAACTATCTCGACATTTTAAAGTATATAACCTTTGACTCTTTTGCTAATAAACTAACTATTTTTAGAGTAGACATAATACAATACGAAAATAGTACACAAGGATTTTTAGAAGCATAAATTGGATTAGAAAAAGCACGCAGTTTTGCATATATAAAAAAAAAAAGGTATGAGAAAGAAATAAAAAATAGATCTAAAGTAATATATAATTTATTAATTATAATTTATTAATTTAGTAAACAGTTGATAAATAACCATTATTTACTCAATTAATGATTTATATTAAATTATAATTAATAATAAATTATTGTTTAAGAAATCATTTCCAAAAATTGACCATATAATATATCAAATAATAGGTTATTAAATAAAAATTAGGAATTAATAATTCTTTAATTATGTAACAAAATTTAATTATTTAATTAGTAAATAGAATACTAATAAATCATTATATACTAGCTATTTTTTATTAATACCGTAGTTAATTACTTATAAACGAATAATTATGCGTACATTAATTATTGATACTACCAATATATTAATTTATTATATATATAATTTAATTACTAATGTACTAATTAATAATAATATATCCATTATTATTATGCTACCAATATATTAATTTTTATTTGCTAAGTGATTATCAATTATGAATTACTTAAATATATTAATTTCATAATATAACCAAACACAATTTAGCTTTTTTATTATACTCAAAATAATCTCTTAAAAAACTAACCGAATACAGTTTCAGAATCGGTCTCACAATGATTCTCAAAATAATCTTATATTCACTTTTATACTGAAAATAAAATCATTTTGAAAACGTTACCAAACGAGCATATTAGATCAGATATATCTCGAAAAGTAAAAGTGAAGTTTTGGTGATATAACCCAAAATTTTATCCAAATCCTTTAAAAAATTACTCTATAGTTTATCCTTCCAGCTTATTATTTTCCTCGCTTCAAATTCCTAAATATATTCACTATTTTCTCTTTGCTCCTTAAATTCAATTTTAAAAGGTGATAAAATTGGCTAAATAGTCATTTTTCACCACCGTCAATCAGTGATTGACCCACAATTAATTAGTGATTGACGCACAATCAATTAATAATTGACCAATTAATTCGCTATTATATTAGCAATGGTTTATCATTAATAAATTTATAATTTAATTGAAATTTATTAATTACTCATTGATTTTAATTAATTATTAACTGATATAAATTAATAATAAAAAAGTATCGAGTTAATCAGTAATAAATTAAAGTCATTCAGTTTTTTTTTAGACCGCGTAGTCAATCAATATAGGCTCATCAATTAGGGTCTGATCACTAAATTAATCAGTGATAAGACCAAATCAATTGACCTTTTAAGTGAATAAAAGTAAACGGCCATTTTGATAATTTAACGAAACTTCGGCCATTTATTCAAAAGATCCTTTAAAAGGGAAATTTGACGCTATATCCTTGAAAGGTCCAGTTATGTTAGTCTTTTGGCTTATACAATTACGACACGACCTTACAATTACGTGAGGGCATAGTAATAATAAAAACAAAATTAATTGAAAGTGGGGAGAGAAAATAGGAGTGTGTAGAATGACTCTATCTATTAAAATAGAAACAAGAAGTTTCTATTAAAGTAATAGTGTAATCATGAACGGAGCAAGAGCCCCCTACCCCGTGGCGTCAAAAAAATTTTAAACATTTAAATTACTATTTTTTAAAGTAAACAAAACAAACCATTTTGCTTATTTTGCTATAAGAAACACATTAGAAGTTAAAATAGAGTATCAATGTCTGGTTTACGATTATTTGCTTATAATCGTAATTATTGTACACCCCCACCCATCGATTCTAAATCTATATCAACATTTATGTAAATATATATTTTTAAATATATTAACATTAAATTTCTTTATTTAGTTATGAGAAACAACAGTGAAATGAAAAGAGGGTACAAATCTCTAGTTTATCAATATTTTCAAATACTCCTAGTACTTAAGTGCCCGTTTGGTATAATGATTGAAATCAGGGTGATTTGAGTCTTTGAATTCAGAATCATGATTCATGGTGATTTGAACTTTTGTTTGGATGTGTGCGGACATGATTTTGATTCTAACCTGAATCATGATTCGAACTAGTGTTTGGTTGTGTTGTTTTCTTGATTTTGAATCATGACAAAAATAATAACCATCTTTTGGCCATGTAAATTATGTTACGTATAATTTTAAAAAATATAATTTGGAATATAAGTAAGAAAACGAATATTAGAGAGAAATAAATGCAAAAAATTGTAACTCAAAATTATAATAAGTAAAAACACAAATAAATGGAAAAAAAAATAGTGCATTAGCCAAATAACAGAGGTAAATTGTCATTGCTGTTATATATTTTCAAACTTGTCTTCCACGGCTTCTCTGGTATTCTACCCACATTTCATTCGCAATGCGATCCCTGAAACGACCCATCTCTGTACGACTAACACTACCTGCTGTTACAACTGGGCCTTCAGGGACATTGCCATCATTGTCATCGTCATCAAATTCATCTTCATTGTTTGGAGCTATTTCAGTTACAGGTACACCATCTCGATCGTATTGACTTAGAAGCGGATCCCCCTCATTAACCATGCGAATGAAATTATGTAGTATTGCACAGGCAACTGGAATTTTCACTTGTTTATCCATTGAATATGTATTATTAGGCCGCCTTAGGATAGGGAATCTAGCCTTCCAAACCCCAAATGTTCGCTCTATACAATTTCTCAATGATGAGTGTTTGTAGTTAAAAATATCCCTAGGTCCCCGAAATCCACCACTTCTCCTTCTGTAATCAGGCAAATGGTAAGTCCCCCTTCTGTACGGAGCGAGAAAACGATCATTGTTCGCATACGCTGCATCAACAAGATAGTAGTTTCCTGTGTAGCATATCCAAATTAGGCTGCAAATTGAAGGTTGGTAACAATAAATAGGCATAAGTAAGAAGACATAAGTGTAACCTGGTGGGATACGTCGGAACTGAGACCTAGGATTGTCAAGCGCATCCGTGAGCACTTGAGCGTCGTGGGCTGAACCTTCCCAACCGGATAATATGTATGTGAACTTCATATCAAATGAACAGGCTGCCAATATGTTCTGCGAGTTCACACCCTTTCTATTTCGATAAGCCGTTGGATTATGAACACCAATTGGTGTGCAAGGTACATGAGTACCGTCAACTGCGCCTACACAGTCCTGACCATTTCAAGCAAAAGTTTTGCACATAAGTTTCACACAAACATAATTATCGACGTATTATTAGGAGAAATCAATTATATGTAGTTAAAAATTATACGTAAAAGAGTAACACGACTTACATCGAATCATGTACCATATTTCTTACGGTTGGCACGTAGAAATTTGGGGGCTTAATGAATTCTTCATGTAGTGCACAAATAGCATCTAAAACTTTAGTAAACCTGCGTGATATAGTCTCCCCTGAATGTTGCCAGGCATCTTGTGATTCACGATTACTTTGGCTTTGTAAAATGATTGTTAAGAACACAAATAATTGTTCAGGTGCGCTCATGTTATACGAGGGTCGTAGCAACCCTTTATTAGTTAGCATTTCACATAGTATCATAAAATCATGTGGTCCCATACGCACTTTGTTGAACATTGCATTCTTATTACTGTTTGCTAATAGCTCATTTACCTTGTCCATGCCCCTTAATGCCGAATTGTGCATCGGCCTTCTTACAATGTCAGTAGCCAAATAAGCGGCTGCAGCCGTGGCAACACCTATTGCGGCCTTAAATCTCCTATCGCGTTCCTCATTTTCGGCAATGGCATGTAGAAGCAAGCAAAAGAGGAAGAAAAACCACAATTCACAATCAACCCACAACGACCATTCTTCTACCACTATAGACCAAATCTCAAATCAGATCTAGAAAATCCACAAACAAGATCCAGAAAATCCATCAACATAAGCAGCAAAGTGAAAACAGAGGAAGTAAAATCCTCTCGTGACACACAACAAACTAATCGGCCATAAATCAATCCACTTCCTGATATGTACACACCACAGAAACGTCAACAAAATAACGAAGAAGCAGGCTGTTGAAAAAACATGAGCAAGAGAAAAACCACACATGCTGTCGTTTGAACATCTCCCATTCTAGGTAATGATATTTACGCACAAATTTGAAAAAAGTGAGGATGACATACCCTTACCTGATTCGAGTCCGACGAGGAGATGGACGACACCGCCAGCAGAGCTCCAAAGACAGATGTAGTACTTTTGTAAATTCCCCGTTTGTTTTCTCTCCGGTGAAGGCGATAAATGGCCTTACCTTTGTAGTATTGGTAAAATTGGTACCGAATGTGGAGCTTCCGTCAATTGCTCACAATCACTCGAGCAATTGAAGCATTTCTCATCAACACTAGAAGAGGGGTTCGCGGTGGGTTGGGATGTGAATGCAAAGAGGACTCCACAGGGAAGAGGAGTGAAAACCGAAAGAAAAGAGAGGAGAAAAATCAAAAAGCTGGGATGCTCTGCAAACTCACGCGTGAAAAATGGTCGGTGGGGGTCTAATGATTATTTGGTTGCTCTATTTTCTGTTGGTGCTGAGTCATGTTTTTCTTATCTATATATTAGTTTCTATAAATTGTTTGTCCCATTCATTTAAATGATCAATACGATTGCATTTTTTTTTTGTTAATACAGAGATGGAAATTATGTACGTTATGCATTTATGAAGTTAACTGTATTGTGAAAAATGCTTTAGGTTTTTTCCTTTCTATTGCTTATTTATTATTTTATATGTTGATTTTATTATAATACACTTTGTTGTTTGTCGCTTATTTGGAGCATATTGGGTGTGGAACATTGAATCTGAAATATATTTTTCTCCCAGCCATTTACTGTTCTACTTCGTTATCAATCGTTTCGTGCTTCTTCTTCCTATCGTTACATCCTTTTTTTCCTCCGTATATGTGTATATATGTAAATCTATTTTAAATAAGAATACTATATATATATATATGTATTAACACGTTTATAAAAATGTCAAATCTATCATGTGATATAACATTGTGTTTCACTTTTCTTAGATATATTTTGTATTACTTATAAAGTATACAGTTTTGTTTTTTTCCTCATCTATTATGTTAATTTGGGCATTATTTACGTTATCTATTTATTTCAGTATGTATTGATGCTTATGCTATTATTTGTTTATTGTCTCTTTTTTCTCTTAATATTTACAATTTAAATTGTGTATAATATTGTTATGTCCGTAGAGGTTGGGTTCCTATTTTACTTTTTGCCTTCTTTTGTCATAAGTTTAATTTATATTTACAAACATTTTTTTAAAATTTATATTTTGTAGTTAGAAAAAAAAAAGAATGCTCACGCAATACAACAACAGTGTATTTATATATGCATTTATATAAGCATGTAAATATATTTTAATTAACAATACTATATATATCTATGTAAATATATTTGTAAAAAGTTCACATCTATCATATAATATAACACTGTATTCTGCAGGAAAGTGCAGAATACAAACTCGTTTAATCTGAATCACCAGTGGACAATTCCTAAGAGGAGCTAAAATGTCACACGATTTTTTTTCTTTTTTTCTTTTTAAAGAAATAAATGATATTTTCACTCAACCGCTGTAGATCTCCTCAAAATATTAAGATTGATATAAGTGCAGCAATATTACAATGATTCAAAGCGTTCAAGCTTTTAAGTTTGACCCTGCATTTTTATTTTATTTTATTTTTTCAATTGGCCGTATGAACATAATTAACTCCAAGAAGAAGAAAAATTAAGCTCTACCAGAAATAGTGGCGAAATGGGGACAACCGGACAAGTTGCTTCACTCAGATTTTGAAAATTTTGATTTATACACAATTTTTTCTTTTGAAACTTTTCAGTTGAATCGGTATTATGAGAAAAATATTCAATACCCTCAAAAATTAAAATTTTTAAACGTCCATATATCTTAAAATCTTTTATTGTTTTTTCCCCAGTTCCTTCACTGACAAAATAGTCTTGCTCTGCAACTGAAAAAGAAATATTTTTTTTAGTTTTTTGAAGAGATCATCATCAGCGTTCTGTATAAGTTATTCAATTTGCTATGATAATGAGTTCTATCTTTTTCATTGTCAATATTTGTTCGCCTAAAATCTTTCGAATTAAGCTTTTAAAGGCTACAAACTTTTTTAAAAAAACCAAATAAAAACACACGAACACCAAAACAGAATGTGACGCCACAATTCTATGTTTTGTTATTTTGTTGTCATTCATAAAGAATAATAAATAATAAATCTATTAGCTACGAGCTTCACTTGAATGTACTTATTACTTTAATTTGAAATAATTTTCTCTACAAAAAAAAATTTACTTGTGAGGACAAATTTTTCTCATCAATACTTTTCTTTTAAAAAATTTAAAACTCGTTATTTCATGTACACAAACTCAAATAATTAATTCTGTTATAATATTTTTCTTTTACAAAAAATTTAAATTTAAAATGTTAAAATTAAAAATTATGATTTGAATTTAACATCTAATTACTTTCAATATCGCGTGAGGCAAGTGCCAGCTAAACAACCTTTTCATCCATTCGTGTATAGCACAATCAACAAAGTAATTGAAACGTTAAATGGCTAGTAGTATTTTGGGTTCATTTTGAGATCTTCTTTTTTAAATTAGAAAGAAAATACATTAAAGGCATAGGTTGCCATAATTTTCCTTTACACTCGTATAAACACGTGACAGTATTGTAAACATGCAGCTAAAACAAACCGACGTGTTATCTTGCTGCCACGTAGCTTTTCTACTTCTTCCACGTGTCAGTTAAATTCTGCTATATATGTCTACTCCACTCATTGAGATCCCACCTGAGCGGTAAGCGTGAATTTGTGTTATGAGAGTAACATAAGCCTTCGATTTTTATACCAAAAATAAAAAAAAATAAAAAAAGAGTTCAATTTGATAAGAGTTAGAAAAATGCAGTCCATGAAGGAAACTGCGGCCAATGTGGCAGCCTCTGCCAAATCTGGCATGGAAAAAACCAAGGCCACTCTTCAGGAGAAGGTAATTTTCTTCTTAACTTCATTTTTGTTTCTACTCATTTATGGTTTTTTCTTATTTTCTTGATCCTTTCATTTATGTGAATGAGCGAAAAATAACGTTTAGTTATAAAAGTTGTCTAATGGAATAGTCTCTTAAAAGTGCTTGATACGATCAAATCCTATGAAAAGCATACGGATGTCAATAAAATGTTAGAATTCAAAGAATTGTCGAGAAGAGAAGTTTTGTATACAAATGGCGCTCATTAGTTATAGTTGTGTTCAAGTTCTCAAATATTTTTGTAAGAAGTGCATAACAGACATCCTCTTATAAATAGTTTTTGTTTATTGATACTCCATTCCCACTAATTCTTTTCTTTAAAAAAAAAAAAATAATCCACTAATTCTTTCTTAAACATATCAACCACAATTTTAAAATTTCCTCGTTGATAATTGATAAATTAAGATCACCAATTTCTTCTTTTTTTTTTTCAAAAAAAACCTCTCATTAATTTTTATTTTTATTTTTTAACTTTCATTGATATACATTGTGCCGTTTTCGTAACGTAGAACGGAAAATAATTACCAAAATTAAAAAACATAAAAAAATTTAAAAAAAAAGAACTTCGTTTTGAATGTGTAATTGGGCTTTTAGGCCAATCTTTTAGATCTGGACTTTTATGATGAAGCCAATGAATCGAAGATGGAGAAGATGACGGCCCACGACCCAGTGGAGAAGGAGATGGCAACGGAGAAGAAAAAGGCCCGGATAAGCCAGGCCGAGCTTGACAAACAAGAAGCGCGTGAGCATAACGCGGCGGCGAGAGAGGCCAGAAAAGCCGGCGTCGGCCACACCGGCTACACCGCCACAGGCACTGGAACTGGAACAGCCACGTACTCGACCACTGGCACGACCAGTCAGCCCACTGGGACCCACAAGATGTCGGCCGGGCAGGTGGTCGAGGGCGCGGTCGGGGCCCACCCTATTGGGATCAATACCAGCACTGGTAGGACCAGTGCAGCCCGCAACACCCGCGTTGAGGGAACCGGTGCCCAAGGTTATGGAACCGGTGGCTACTATAGTTGAAGTGGATTGTTGTCGTTTTAGGTAAAGAGGGCCACTCTTTACTTGTACCCCTTGAGGTGTCCAGTTCCTCTTATGTTTAATGAGCCTTGTTTTTGTCGGGAGTTTGTCTTGTAGTTGAACAAAGTTGTAATGTTCAAATCGAATAAAGCAAGTATCTTTATGTAAAAATTCTTTAAAAAAAAAATGTTGAGTCTCATGTATCAAAAAGAAAAAAGATTCAAATTAGTAGAATATAATATAAATATGGCGTTTTGGTTTTAAAACAGAAGGCCCTCCTACCCAGTAAGAAGCGGAAAAAAGTTTTTCTTTTTCTCGCTGTTTTTTTTTTCATTCTTTTTTTAATGTGTTTTAGATTGTCAATTTAAACGCATTCAGCTGAATTCCAATTGTAAGAGCATCTCTAAGCCAACTCTATATATTTTACGTTAAAATCTAGTTAAAGTGACTATAAAGTTAATTTAGTTAGTAACTTTTTGTGAGTCATTGTTATTATTTAAGCTCTTGTTAATTTTAGCCTTATTTATTTATAACTAATTATTTTACACGTTCCTGATTTTCATATTTGAAAATCTCACTGAAATAAAATCTCACTGAAATAGTAGGAAATAGACCAATATGAAAAATTTAAGAAAATATGTCATTTTTTAATTATAAAAATTAATAGACCATAACTTGTCAAGTTATGGTTCATAATCAGATAATTTATGGACAAACTTATCAAGTTATGGTTCATAACCAGATAAGTTATGGACAATAACTTGTCAAGTTATGGTTCATAACCAGACAAGTTATAGACGAAAACAGTAATTTAACCTATTTATTAATTTATGTAAACTATTGACCTATTAATTTTAATTCATTTCAAGTCTTGGCCTATTCTCCCTAAGAATTATTAGTTTTAAATAATATAGATGAAGTGAAAAAACAAGTTAAAAAATTATGAGTGCGTTTGAAATTAATTTTTGTTTATTTTTAAAAATATTTTTACACGTCTTTTGAAACATGAAAATAAAAATAATTTGCAAACCGTTTTTATTTAACAAATGTTTCAAAAACAAAAATGAATAAAAAATAGTAAGAATAGTTTTTATAAAGGACTAAAAAAATGATTAAATATTATTTTTCCTTTTCTATTTTTAATTTTTAGTACTTATTAACAATGCTATAATATATTAATTAATAATTATAACCAAACACATTTTCACTTTTTTATTATACTTAAAATAATCTTTAAAAAATCAATCAAATGCAAGTTCAAAATCAGTGTCAAAATGATTCTCAAAACAATCTAATTTTTACTTTTGTATTGAAAACAAAATCATTTTGAAAACGTTACCAAATGAGCCATGTGTTTCTCCATCTTTGACTATAATTATTATTTAAGATATAGTTAAGGTTACCCTTATTTATTTATAATCAATTATTTCGTATGTGTGAATTCCACTAATTAGGCGTGATTAATTTTAAATAATATGAGTGATGCGAGAAAAAAAGTTAAAACACTCGATTTCTCCATTTTTAACAATGATTATTACTTAAGCTCTAGTTAAACCTAATTTTATTTATTTATAATCAATTATTCTGCACGCTCCCTCCTAACGTGAGAATCTCACTAATTATGGACGTTAGTTTTAAATAACATAGGTGAAGTACGAAAACAAGTTAAACAATCGGTTTCTCCATCTTTGACTATAGTAATTATCTAAGCTAAAAGCCTAGTCTTATTTATTTATATTTATTTATAACCAACTATTTTGTAGGTTCCCGACTTTCGTACGTGAGAATCTCACTAATTAGGAATGAATAGTTTTAAATAACATGGGCGGAGTGCGAAAACAAGTTAAACAATTGGTTTCTCCATCATTGGCAATGGTATTTCTTTAAAAAAAAAAAAAAAAAGAAAAAAAATCACTTAGTAAAAAATCATAATACTCAAAAATTCTAGATAACTAATCCACTTGCATGTATTTGAGACATGAAATAATACAAAGAGAGGAGCAATAATACAAAAGGATGAAAGAATTTATGGAGTGAACTAAATAGATTTTTAGGGACACAAAAACTATTAAAAACAAAAATTTGGGAAAAATTGAAAGGCGGCAGGTAATTTGGTTGAAAATGATAGGGTGGAAAGGAGATTCTTAAAAAATAAATTAGAGGAAACAATTTTTGAAGAAGCGGTTGATTGGAAACAATAGATGAATTGCGGATGGATGAAGGAATGGGATGGGAACACTATTCCACAAGATGAAGTTCCGTTTGGTTCCCTTCATTTGCCAAGTTCTTGAGAAAAAAACAAGTATTCTTCTAGAAATAGCAAGATAAAACATAAAGGCTGCAAAACTCGAAAAACTTACGGGAGATGCACAACCACATTTTTTTATCAGTTATGTACACCATCAAAGCAACATTTTTTATCCGTCTACCTGTCTGACCAGTAACAATAAGAGAGAATACATTAGAAATTATGACAAAACAGGTGAATTGGAACCTGGTTAACGAAAGACAAATAGAAACCAAAATAAAAGAGCAGCTTATGATATGTTGTATGATCAAGGAAATAAAAAATAATAATGATGTAGTTGGAAGGCTAGAAATCAGACTTAGCAACGTTAAAAAGCTTATTTAGTGACAGCCACCACCACACTAGCATTTGTGTCTTTCCAAAATCTTAAGAGGCTAAAAGTTCTTACTATAATATCAATCCCAAGTATAAAACTAGAAGCAGAATAGAAAAGAAAATCCAAAAAACCTAAGACGGTATTTAAAGAAAAACAGGAATATACTTCTAAAATAGCATGGAATCATTTGCCTTACCATCACTAGCAAAAGAAACATAATACAATTATTGAATTTATAAATAAACTTGAACTTTACTCATTTGTTCTATGAAAGCATGAACATTGAAGTTCACTCTATAAGGTTGGAGAACAGAGAAAAAAATATGCCAACCTATCAAAAAATTTTGTTAAAAGACATCTACTGTCTTGAGCTCGTACTAAGCAATGAGAGTGGTCTTTCCCATGTTCACATTATCGCCTAAAGCTCCACTAAACCTATCACATAATTTAACCAACAACAAATAAAGACACCCGTTGTATTGAAACTAGAAAGAGAGACATAATGACGACAATGTTTTACGCAGATTATGCCACTATTATGTACGCCATCAGTTCAAGATGCCTTTTTCTATTTCATCTACTAAATTTTCTCTCCATTTTTGCTACATTTTTTTTTTCAATTTTCCCCCTCAAACTCACTTTTTTCATTATTTCTTTGATTTTTCTCCATCTATCTTTTTATTCCCACTCTCTCTTTTTCTTTTCTTGTATGCTCACAAAACAAACAAGCAACTACAATTGCCACTCTAAAAAAATAAGATCTCAACTATGGAAGCTGCAGCCCAACCAACATTTGTTCTTCTTTTCTTTCTCAACAATTCAATTTGATTCTTATTATTTATTATTTATTATTATTTTTTCCTTTACTTTGTCTTTTATTTTTCTTCTTACTATTTGTTCTTTTTTCCCCTTCTGTTACATCTAACTTATTTTTCCCTCATTTTCTTACTTTTCGAATTTCTTCCTCTCTCTTTTCAATGGCTCAATGATCACGGCAGTAAATTTTCCTACAAGGAAGATGAAAACTAATCAGGAAGGAAAACACAAAAAAAAAAACAAAAAACAAAAAATGAAAAAGAGTTCAGGACAACATTTAAAAAATTAGTAAGTGCACTACTTGCCTGAGTCATACAAAGGAAAACATTTCAGCGGATCATCTGATAATGTACACCACTTGCTTGAGTCATACAAAGTAAAACATTCAAACTGATCCTCTCGTTACGTACACCACTAGCCTGAGTCATACAAAGGAAAACACATTAGTAAGTGGAACCTAAAAGAAAGAAATGGCTCTTAAAGAATAGTTATGTATGAGCTCAATGAAAACATATATCAAACTTGAAGTACTTCAGCTAACACGGTAACAAGCAACTAACACGATAACATAAGAAAAAATGCTCATTTTCATTCTAGTCTAAGCTTAAGTTATGATCGCGTGCCACAAATAGCTTGAGGCAACTTGGCCTTGACCTTCATTCTTAGCAAGGAATTGGTGTTCATATGGCAACATCCTAAAGCCCTTCTACCATTTCCTATGATTTACAAAAATAGGGCTCAATTGCATAACCGTAAGGGTTCCGGGCATAGTGCCTTATGGCAGGGCGCAGGTCGCTCATCTTTCATCTCCGACATAGGTCGATCTCGTACCTCACTCATCCTTAGCTTCGTCCCTTTCATCACCCAAGGCTGACAACAAATAAATGCCCGCTTGATTGAACTTACCTTTCTTGGAAGCGTTAATAAGACGGGGTTGTTTTAGTTGTTGTTTTTCAACTGTACTGACTTAGACCACAGCAGACGTGGCTTAGGCCTCCTTCCTCTCAAGTGAGACCCGTACCAACCATAGGATATCTCATAACAGAGTAGAAATACCAGGAAATCTCCTTATTTTTAATTCACTCCTCATTAAGAAAAGCACTTCATCATAGCCGATAGCAATCTACGAACCCTTTAATGGCTGGCCCCGC
>NW_010357388.1:133855-143546 GCF_000414095.1 Morus notabilis
ATGTTGTTGTAGCCAAACAACAAAAGAAAGCATATGAACAGCATCCATAGTTGTAGACAGTAAAAAAGTTCTTCGAAGCTGTGCTAATGGTGGTCAAGGATAAGGTACTAGTTTCAGTGGGAGACATTGAGTCCGCATGAGAAATCGGGGAGACTCCAAAGAGAATTTATGAGTCAGTGACAATGGTAAACATTAAGTTTCTTCGGCAACGGTTTTTTCCAAGCAAGATGCAAGAGGGGACGAGCGTGTCTCAGCACTTAGACAAGATGGAGAAGATTATCAAAGAATTTGTAGCAGTGAGAGTCAAAATGACAGCCCAAAAAAAAGCAAAAAAGAACATAACCTCATTCGATTCCGTATGAATTAAATCCTCCTTCTCCTTCTCCTTTAGGATAGGATCGTCGTTGGTCCTTATGACTACACTTATCGATGACTGCCTGCTGATGGCTCAATCATCTACTTACGTAATTTCCAAATCGACTTTGTTAGCAGACAATCTTATTACATAATCAGACAATCTTGGGAACTACTATTGACACAAAATAGTCTGATTTAGGATAGCTCAAAAGAACCAAATAAAAACTTCTTTTTATTAGAAAATACAGACTATCTTAGGACACACTAACTATATTTATGTTCAGACGGACAGGCGTAACTATCTATCCCTAATTCGGATAGCTAAACGATCGTTGAAAGGCTTAAGAGATGAGGGAATATTTAAGACTTACCTAAACCAGACATTTAGATACTAGCTCTCAAACAAGAAGCTGTGAGTCCTTACTCAACTCCCAATGCATGAAGGAAAGGAAGCTACAAACTAAAAGAAGGAAATAGATTATAGCCTACATTCGACTAGCAGACAAGAAGACGATAGTTTACATCGTCTTCTCCCAATAGATCGACATCTCAGCTAGGGTAGCATAGGGCATACAGAAGAAAAAAAGGTTGCTAAACCCCTTTCATTGGATTTTCATCAATATGTCCCAGGCACAGTAAGCGAAAGCGGGCTCAACCTTACGGCAGAGGGGGCACTACTTTACTGGATCAACATTCCATTTTTTAAAAAGATTCAAAAAAGTCCTTCCCTCGCCCCTTATCTTTGCTTTAGCCAGCGGGATGATGGCTAAATTCAAGAGGGAGAGTTGCTTGCCAGAGAGGGATTCTTCATCAAAGGATAGTACAAATGGAGTGGGGCCGCCTATTCCGCTTTCATCTGAGGACGTGACCCCAATCTCTCCTTGGCTTTTAATAAGGAGTGGGTCGCGCCACCAAGGCGGGATGCCTAGTTTTTCCCCGTCCCCTCCAAGCTCCGAAATTACCGATAATGAAAATAGTTGGGACGAGTCCAACTCGTGACAAGGTCCTGTCCTGGTCAATATTAGGCGCAAAAAAAAAAGAAATAAAGAACTATCTTTCTTACTTTCTTTTTTCCTTCTTTCCTTATAACCTAGTTCCCTCCGTATGGAGCCGCTGTCGCTTTAACCCAGCATGCTATTGATATTGAAAGTTAAAGAAGGAAAGAAAGGAAGGAAATAAGCTAAGCTATTTCATTGTACATTGCTTTATAGGGACAAGTTTGCATTCACTGATACATCGGATTCTCTGATCGCGTTTTATTATTATTTTTTCTTAATAAAAAGTTATAAGAAGTTGACATCTTCTTATCCGATCGGAGTTTACGATGCTTTATTCTACTCGAATTTTCAGTGAGTCATTTTTCCACCAGCTCTTCTAACAAGAGAATAAGCTTTTCATTTCAGTCCACGCCTTCTCTTCCGGTATCGAGAAAGAAAGTCGGCTTAGCGATCTTAATCTTCGTGCTTTGCTTTGAGTCGGCAAAGAAAGTGTAACCATAAACCGCCATTGGTTTTATAGCTTATAGCTTTTTTAAGGAGGATGAAATCTGTCTTTAAAGACAAAAAGAAAAATATTTAAAAGGATCATCCGTATATGTTATTTTTGACAGAACAATGAAAAAATTGACTAAAATCAAGGTTTTCCGTTCTGATTCTGATACCTTGGGAAATTCAATCTAAATGGTATTCTTTTGTTTAGCATCCCTTGCTTAGTTTCCATATCCTGGTCAACCGATTCATATCCTCTTTCCTGGTAAGACGAATCTGTTTACTTCTCTTCCCGACCATACTTCAAAGGGATCTCCGGCAATTGATCGAGCTCTCTGCTGTACCTGGAATCCATCCGCGAAAGGGACTAGACGTACGGGAATGATTGATTCCAGAAAGAGAGGGCTTGCGATGTCCTCCAATAGCTATTGCTTTTCTTAATTCCTTTTTGTGCAGGTGATTTCATCACTTGACGACTCGAAAAGACAATTCATGATGGATTGGTTTAGCCCTCTCCCGTTACTGAAAGTTCATCTTTTGATTTCAACCACCCGTTCCCTTCCATTAACCGCTCAAGAGCAAGAATCAAACAGCCAAATTTCGTTTTGGAGAGAGCAGCAAAAGGCATAAGGGGACTGCTCATAAGAGGACTGAGCCTAGCCAAATTACTCACTGGTAAAAGGCACTTATACTCCACGAGATGGCCTGGCTGTAACAGATTCAGAGATTGCAGTATTCAATCCTGGCGGCTTTAACAAAGGATTGCTCACTGCTTATAGGATTGGTTCTTTACCTTTACCCCGCTATTCCTCTGTAGAACTGATGGGCCCCCTGGTAGCTCGATATTAAAGGAAGAATGTGCTACTAATATATAGGCTACAGATGAACCATGATATGGCACTGATTGCAGATGGACATGAAATTGGATCTTTTTAGAAAGCCCGCCTTCACTTGCCCGTAAAGAAAGCATATTCTATAGGTTCCATATGGGGATTTGTAGTCTTGTTAGGCACGGTATTAGTTTTATGCCTGTTATCCACAGTCGACACCGCTATCCATGAGTTAGGCTTACTACTGTTAGCTCCCTAGGCACGTTAGCTCAGTATGAAACGTATTCCTATTACTATTATCCTTAACCCTACTTCTCGTTAGCCCTCCATTAGACTGGAGGAAATAGTGCTTTCTGCTTGCCTAAGGGAGGATACTGCTTTTCAAAGGGACTGGATGGGATTAGATTAGGACTGAAACTGTAACTTAAACCCAAGTTAGAAGAACTGGCAGGGAGACAGACTAGAAAAGTGGGCTTTTAGGAGAAAGCTTATGTCGCATATCAGCTGTCATCTGTCTATTATTCGTATATTAGGTAAGGTATTCTCTCTCTGATCTTCCCTCTCCCCGAGAGTCAGGAGCTACCTTTAGAGTTGCATAATAGGTCTTGCTTCCAACAATGGAGTTTACTTTCACTTATGCAATGTGTATCATCAACAGCGCACTCTCTCTTCTCTTGCTTTAGGAAAGTGTATCACTAGGGAATTCCACTCCTAATATGATATGCGTGCGCACTTTGCCTTTGAAAGAATGCTGGTAGGACAAAAAGGCTGCTAGAATCCCCTGCTTGAGAACCGGTTACTCTCGTTGCGGTTATTGCTAAAAGCAAGGGATATTCACTCAGCAGAAAGGGCTCTTACGTTAAGAACCTATTCTGGGCATGCCCCCGTCAAGCCCTTGTTAAGCTTCTTCAAGCGGAGCACGGCGCGCAACGGAACGGGCACTAGTTGAAGAAAACCGCCATGGAACGGATTCTTTCTAACCTGCTGAACCTTCCATCGACCTATATGAAGTCTTGAGTTCAGTCTGTTCGGGTGAAAAGAACTTCCCCCTTTGCCAACGACATCCCAGAAGTTCGCCCGCTCGACCTGAGGGAAGTGCGGTCAAGATTCAACTCATTGGAAGAGGGGCCTACCCCAAAGCCAAGCAAGGACAAGGGCTCCAAAGAACCAAGAAGCCTATCTACCCCTATGAAGTAGAGCCTGTAGCGCTTTTACCCGCAGAACTCAAACCTATCCGAGGGTTAGGATCAAGGGTTCGTTCGATGAGCGGTAAGGCTAGAGACAAGTTCTTGTGCTTCCTCCGCGAAGATTTCTCCTGTAGTCCTTGACTGTGGGGCTAGGTTCGGGTCGATTTCCATCCCTATTGGTCAGAGAATCAGTTTCAAAATCTTATTCAGTCTTCCTTGGAAAGTCCTTTATCGGATTCGGATGCTGGGTTAACTGGTTCTCAAAGCGAGTATCCAATCCGGGTAAAGAAATCCAACTCTAACGGGAATAAAATGACCAAAGTGGTAATCTTAGAACTTCGATAGAGGCACTCACTCTAAGTCAAAGGGTAACTTAAACTCCCCTAAGAAAAGGCATGGATTCGGAAGTACTAGGGTTCCACAGTTTCTAATTCTTTTAATTCAAGTCTTCCTATTCCTAGCCTAGCAGAGAGGAAGCTACCCCCATTCGTCCTTGGGTGATGGAGTAAATGTTCGGATGTTCACAAGTCTTCGCCGTAAATAAAGCTCCCCCTTAGATTCGAGGATAGGAAAACTAGCAGGAAGGGTATTACACTTCAAGAGAAGTGGAACTAAAGCTTCCTTACAGATTGTTTTTCTTACCCATCTACAGAAGATGATGTAAAAGACTCAACGCTTCCTTCCCTTTCAGAAAGACTGTCCTACCCGAGGGAGGGTTAGTAGCTAGCGAACCCCCCAAACTAATTAGCATTCCTACCTACCGCTACACGTGGGCGCAGGAAGCTATTTCAATCGGTTTCAAACCTAGCAAGGAGCACAGAAGTGAGACGGATTCAATTACCTTGGATCCTAACCCTACATGCGTAAGAGGGCTCGCCCGTATTCCGTTCCCTGGTTCAGAGCCAAGCCTTTATTGCGAATCTACCTCCGGTATTTACATTCCCGTCTCTTAGAAAGAGCTGCTAAACGATCAGACCAGACAAGTGCAAGGCGGGAGCTGTGGAAGCAGTGGCGCCTAAGGTCTTTTCCTACAGAGAAGGCGACTAACTACCTGCAAATTCTGACCTGGACCCTTAAACACCTTGCAATTACAAGCTTCTTGATGTACTTTATCGTATTAAAGCCAGAAAAGAAAACCATAGGTGACGGAGTAGATAGACCTGGTGGAGGCTGCATATATATCTCCTCATACAAATCCCCGTTAAGAAATGAAATGCATTCTTCACATCAAGCTGAAACAACTGCCAACCACGAATCGCTGCAACTGCGATCAAGGTACGTACAGACGCCATCTTGGCTACTGGTGCAAACGTATCCTCATAATCAACACAATACTCCTTAGAATATCCCTTAGCTACTAGACGGGCCAACTAACGCTCCAGAGAACCATCAGAGCGGGTCTTAACTTGATAGACCCAACCACAACCGATCCTGAAAGAAGAGGAACTAAGTCCCATGTCTGATTCTGCTGTAGTGCTGCCAGTTTATAGTCTAGTAGTGATCTAATCTCTAGTGTTTTCTCCCAAGAATTCGCACAGCACTCGACGAGTTCCAATTCAACGATCTGTCTCCTATCCGGGGAGGTAGGTAAAGCCCATGCATCTTTCGTCTATTTTAGTTTAGTATAGCTCATTCCATTCGAGAAAGAAGAGCTAACCTTAGATACATATACTCCCTTAGGTACATTCCCTGAGCTCCTAGGTGTTTTATTAGCTATAAAAGCGACTCGTGTTTCCGAACCAACAACTACAGCTACAAGTGGGCCATTACCTTACTTTATATAGTCTATAGCTGCCTCGTAGAAATCGCCATACTTTTCTTCGAATTCGTATAGAAGTACCCTTTCCTATCGGACAACTAGCTTAGGTACAGATACTAGGGTTTTTATTACAGTCGTAGAACTATCTTATCTTGTAATTCGTCTTACTAAGAGCTAACTACAAGGGGTACACTAACAACACGCTTGGAGGGGACCTGGGTAAGTGGAGGTGGGGAATCAAGAGCAGGGGTGGCGAGTGGGTGGGAAAGATCTCACCTGGACCAGGCTCAAGGCAATGAGACAATTCAGTAAATAGCCGAATTGGAATTGGCATCAATTGAAAGAATAAATTAACGGATAAGAAATGGAGATATAGGCAAGAACTCGTCTTCCTGGGCTAAACAGAATGAGGAATACCAGGAGAGTAAATGCTTTTTGAGTTCCAGGCTCAAAGCGATGAGGCGATTTCTTCTCTTCTCTTTACAGGGTTAGGCTCTCTAGAACCAGAACAATAGACTGGTTGACTGTGGTCTGGTTAGAGCCTTCTGTTGGAGGAGATTGATTTGACTTGCTACCGTACCTTACTTAGTCTTCCGCTTGAACAGGATTCTCTAAAGCTTAAAGGAAATACCCTAGGGGGAGATGGAGATAGGAATCAAATCGATTGAAGAAGGAATTTCCTTATCTAAAGGACGAGAATCAGCAACAATTTCATCCGTATCTGGCACAACTTTACTTGGCTTAGCTAGACTGCTTTGAGCTTTCTCGTGTCGAGAGGGAGAAACCCTTTAGCTTTAGCAAGACCGCGCTAGATAACACAGGTTGGTGTTTTAAATAGTACCTATCATTGTTAGACTAGAATGTTATTTGTATTTCCTGTATAGCATGGTTAAGGGAAGGGGAAGGTTAATCCCTTCCCCTTCCCCTCCCCCGAACCCCCTCCCCATCCTCGTGTACCAAGACTATTCCAGTGAGTCCTCCTATGGTGAACAAAAAGATGAACCCTACAGCAAATAACATGGGTGTTTTGTATTGTATCGAACCCCCCCACATGGTAGCGATCCAACTAAAGATTTTGATTCCAGTGGGGACAGCTATGATCATGGTAGCTGCGGTGAAGTAGGCACGGGTATCAACATCTAAGCCCACAGTAAACATATGATGAGCCCAAACAAGAAATCCAAGAACACCTATACTGATCATGGCATAAACCATGCCTAGATACCCGAAGACGGGTTTTCCCGAAAAAGTCGAAACAATATGACTTATGATACCGAATCCAGGCAGAATGAGAATATACACCTCTGGATGACCGAAGAACCAAAAGAGATGCTGGTATAATATAGGGTCTCCCCCTCCAGCGGGATCAAAAAAGGTTGTATTAAAGTTTCGATCGGTTAATAAACAATAGATCTGCTAAGGGTGGTATTTCTTATGTGAGTGCCGGGCTGTCCTTGACAAGTGATCAATCCAAAGAGCTCCGGTCGATGGAAGAAAGCAAGCACTCAACCTCACCTAGATCTTCTTGAAAGCGCCTCGGAGCAACACAAGATCTAAGGAGTCTGAGCTGCAAATGATTGTCTTCACATAACAACACGAATTTTGGGAGGTTTCTTTTCTTCCTCTCTTCCCCCTTTAGGCAACTACACCCATCTTCATGATGGATCCACCTCTCAACATATTGAGGGGCCGAGCTCTCAACCTATTCAGGAGGAGGACAGAGCCCTAAACGACGAAAAACAAAAAATAAAAATGGCTCTTTCCGGATTGCTCTGTCTTAACAAGAGGAGCATTCCCTCTTCATATATAGAGCGGACCTATCAAAGGTTGCATCTGGATCAGGAGAAAGATCCACGCATCCTGATGGCAGTCCTAGATAAAATCGACGAGTTATGTTATAAACATAATGGGTGGCCGCCCCACCTCCATCAAGCCGTCTGAAGTCGATACACACCTCGTGACCTGGCTCGAAAATCTTCGAAAAAAATAGACAGCCAGAAGATGAGTAGGGAAGGGGGGGAACAAGAGTTGTTTGTCACGATAGGAAAGAGAAATGACTATAAGGAACCAACGATTCTCTCTTCTTAAAGAACCTATATCCTCCACACTAAATCAGCATTTGATAGATTATCCAACCCCGAGCAATCTTAGTTATTGGTGGGGGTTCGGTTCGTTAGCTGGTATTTGTTTAGTCATTCAGATAGTGACTGGCGTTTTTTTAGCTATGCATCACACACCTCATGTGGATCTAGCTGTCAACAGCGTAGAACACTTTATGAGATATGTTGAAGGGGGCTGGTTGCAGGTAGGCAACCAAGAAAGGTAGGCGCGGAAGGAAGTGCTTTCAGTCGATTGAAGCTGAAAGGACTCCCTTCACTAGAAGACATTCCCCTCGGCCCTAGATTCCGTTTCTGAGGAAGGGAATAGGGATACGGATTTGGATGCCTCAGTGGATTCAGATCCTTGATTACGCCTATTTTTTTATTACGATGCAAAGAGATCGATCGCACTTCTTCTATTCAAGATTCTTTATCTGGAACTGGTTCACAAATCATTTCCTTTTATGCGGTTCGAGAGGGCTTGGTTCCCTGGGATTGGCTATTCCTAGAAAAACTTAAGTCAATCAGAAACCTCGAAGGCAGCATAAGAAGGGGTTGCTGGTTCGGGCGTGATGGCTCTCAGCTTTCGTGACATTTCTTTATGGCACTGGTACTTGTATCCAGCACTTATTCTCCTTATCCCGCAGCACCTTCTGTTGTGTAACTTTTATGGTATTATGTTAAAGTAGTGATTGATTGACTGAGCCAAGACTGCATCTGTTAGTCGATTTCCCGAGAGCGAGGGTGAGACGCTTCCTTCGAAGACTTGTGTTACTCGTATATCTAGTACTTATTTCTTTCTTTTCGTTAAGCTAGGCAACAGGTAACATTCCTTTACCAAAGCGGGTGATTGACGGCTGGAGAATTCTATTGAGTTATAGATCTTAAGGGGCCTTTTAAACCGGGTTCTTTCACTCGGTTTCAGAGTTCGGAATCTATGAAGGAAGAGAAGAAGTCTACCCTTGCCTTGTGATGTCAGGGAAAAAAAGAAGAGTCTCCTGTTGAGGTTCACATCGGTACAAAAGAACTGAATACATTGCCAATACCACTTGAAATGGGCGAAGCGGACAGCATAGAATCGTCTGCTTACATCAAATCGTCTGTTTGATTTGATGCTGAGGGTAAAAGATTTTTCTTTAACTCATGAAGCAGCACAATGCTCCTCATCGCTCCTAACCTTTAAACGGAGAGGGAACTCAAAACCACAGAACGAAGGAAGCAGCAACTCCGGGAGAAATGTATTAAAATAACCACACCTCCCTGCACTCGGCTTGCCCTACCGTGTCGTTAGATGGTCTGAGTGGCTGTCAAATGGGTAGCTGGCTCTCCGAACCTATAGAGTCTCGTAGGAACCAGGGGACGCTAGTTTATATATAGATAAGGTCATCCCTTTACTCCATTCCTTTATCAAGGAATGGCAGGATGTTGTATTATAATAAGGTCGTCCCTTTACTCTATTCCTAATCTCGGAATGGTCGGGACGCTAAGCTCTCTCCCTCCTATTCGTTTGTGCTTCACACCTGTGAATCACTTCACTCGCTAGTTTATTCTTTTCTTTTTAGTTTCAGGGGGAAGTTTCCCCCCGAACCCCCTTTGTTACACCCTATCTTGTTCTACTGGATTTCTTCCTTCCCTCGTTCGTGCTTCACTCCTGTGAATCACTCACTTGTTCCTTGTAATCTGTCATATTGTTCATTCCACGAAATATCATAAGAGATCAGAAAAACTTCAAGACGTACCTAGATTATGCTTAATAGTCGGAACCCTGTCTCCGGCACTCTTTGGCGTTTAGACTCGCTTCAGCGACTTCGCCCTTTAAGTGACAAGGAGGGTGAGGTAAGGAGTAGTATAAGAGTGGCTCGGTCATCAATAGGCCTCTCCTTATTCATTCTATAGGGTGGGGCTGCAGACCAACAATCCAGTAAAAGGGCTTAAAAGCTCCTTTATCAAACCTTCCCCTTTTCATAATAAT
>NW_010357389.1:0-1625 GCF_000414095.1 Morus notabilis
TTTTGGGGGCCATTTTTTGTTAGTATATCCAAAAAGGTAAGGATCGTGTCTGTAAAATTTCAGAACTTTTTGACGTCAATTTCATTTTATTTTATTTTTAAAAGATGAAAAATAAAGAAAATCGTGAGAAATAGAATATTCATCAAAATATGGTGCCGCTTGTTGCATTAATTCCTAAAAATTGTATATTAATTTTAGAATGTAAAACATAAGTAAAAATGTAAATTTTTTACCCATCCTGGCCCCTGCGCGCCCTACTACGTGGGCCGGGGGCTTTTTGACATCATTTTACTTTTTTGTCATTTTTTGGGGCCATTTTGTGCAGGCATGCCCAGAAAAATGTAAGGATTGTGTTTGTAAAATTTCAGAACTTTTTGACTCAATTTTTATTTTATTTTATTTTATTTTTTAAATACGAAAAATAATGAGAATCATAAAAAATAGAATATTCATGGAAAAATAGTCCTGCTAATTGCCTAAAAATTGTATATTAATTTTAGAATTCTAAACATAACAAAAAATGTTAATTTTTGACCCATCCGGCCCCTAGGCGACCTACTATGCCGGCCGGAGGCTTTTTGACATTATTTACTGTTTTTGTCATTTTTTGGGGTCATTTTTTGGAGGCATTGCAGAAAAATGTAAGGATCGTGTATGCAAAATTTCAGAAGTTTTTGACATCACTTTTATTTTATTTTATTTTTTGAAGACGAAAAATGAAGAAAGTCATAAAACATAGTATATTCATCAAAATATGGTGCCGCTTGTTACATTAATTCCTAAAAATCGTATATTAATTTTAGAATGCATAACATAAATAAAAATATAAATTTTTTCCCATCCCGGCCCCTGGGTGACCCACTACACAATTCAGGGGCTTTTTGACAGTGTTTTACTTTTTTTGTCAATTTTTGGGGCCATCATTTGAAAGCATGCCCAGAAAAATGTAAGGATCGTGTATGCAAAATTTTAGAACTTTTTGACATCATCTTTAGTTTATTTAATGAAAAACAAAGAAAATAATAAAAAATAGAATATTCATAAAAACATGGTGCCCCTTGTGGCATTACTTCCTAAAAATCATATACTAAATTTAGCATGTAAAACCTAAATAAAAATGTAAAGTTTTGACCCAGCGCAGCCCTTGGGCGGCCCACTAAGCGGGCCGAGGGCTTTTTGACAACATTTTACTTTTTTTGTCTTTTTGTGGCCCCATTTTTTCTAGGCATGCCCAGAAAAAGTAAGGATCGTGTCTGCAAAATTTCAGAACTTTTTGATATCATTTTTATTTTATTTTATTTTATGAAAAAGAAAGAAAATCATAAAAAATAGAATATTCATCAAAAAATGGTGCGGCTTGTTGCATTAAATCTTAAAAATTGTATATTAATTTTAGAGTTCAAAACATAAATAAAAATATATAATGTTGACCCATCTTGGCCTCTGGGCGACCCATTACGCGGGCCGAGGGCGTTTTGATAGCGTTTTACTTTTTTATCCTTTTTTGGGGCCCTTTTTTACAACCATGCCTAGAAAAAATGTAAGGATCGTGGTTGCAAAATTTCAGAAGTTTTTTGCATCATTTTTATTTTATTTTATTTTTCATAGACGAAAAAGAAAAAAAA
>NW_010357390.1:0-6244 GCF_000414095.1 Morus notabilis
AAAATGGAGATTAAGGCCTTTAATTCCTGGTTTCATAACCTATTTTCCAAAGCCTATATAAGGCGTCTTCACATGAAGGAGAGGGACACTTACACAGAAGCATATTCTGCTCTTCTCCCACGAGTCTTCTTCTTTTTCCAGTTTCTTTGTGTTCTTGTAGTTCGGTTTGATGATAGAGGGAAGGTTCGAGTTCTAGTTTGCCAGACGGTTCTGATAGTGCATCGACCTACCGTCGTTGTCGTTGTATCCTGGGAGACGGACGTCCTACGTTGTCTCAAGCACTCACCGGAGGGGACGAATCTGTTTCAAGGAAAACGTGGTTCACGTGCGTCGACATCCTTGCAACTTTAATTTCTGAGTTTTGGTAAAAAGGTTGAATTACAGACGAATCTGTTTTAAGGAAAACGTGGTTCACGTGCCTTGACATCCTTGCAACTTTAATTTCTGAGTTTTGGTAAAAAGGTTGAATTACAATTGTATGAATTTCGGTTTTGTTCTTCCTTACCTTGTTCCTCTTTTTGTATTATCCACTATTTCGGCTAATAGGATTAATGGTACTCCTAGAGTAGAGTTTATAAGAGGCAATTTCACCAGTAGTTGGAGAACATTTGGTAACTTCAATGAACGACGTTGCTTGAACAATTATTTATGATGCTTTTATAGATGTAGGCTATCGCAAATTTTTAGGACCCAACACTATAATAATAATAAACGTATCAACTTGAAATCAAAGAAAGTATATAACCACTTGAGAGGCCTTGTTTGGTTAAGGGGGGTTTGAACACCCAGTACAACAAAAAAGGTCATGTCGTCGCAAATAGGTGATATTTCGTGTCAAATATTGTATTTTTGACGACATGTCGTTGCAAATTAGTCGCCGTAAAAAATTATACGCAAATGATATATTTGCGACAAGAAAGTTTTGACCTGTCGTCGCAAATATAGTAGCGACGATAGTCGTCACGAATAAGTAGTCACCAATGTTCCGTCAAATATGTTGTTGATGGTGACATGTCATAACGTATTTGCGACGACAGGTCTAAAGTGTCGTCGCAAAAGTCCTTAAACCTTTTACGACGACACTTTAGATATGTTGTCGCAAATAGTATTTTCTTTTTTTTCTGTACTTTCTTAATAATATTAATTTATAAAAATTTAAATTTGAAGAAAATTTAAAAAATAATATAATATAATTGATATAAAATAATCAACAGAATAATAAAATGTCTTAAAAAGTAAATTAATAAAGAAATACTAAAAAGTATTGATAATAAGAAAAATAATAATGGACATTTTAATCTCCTAAATTAGCAGGATCGTCGTCCTCATCATCATCCTCGTCTTCTTCGTTTCGCTCAGGCGGTGAAGGAACAAACGGTTAAGGATGGGTAACTGCCAAGAAGTTGATGTTGGGATTCATCGAGCGTATGACTTCCATCATGATCTGCTAGTTGTCGAACATGTTGCATTGGTCGATGTAGAGTTTGTTCAGCCAATTTTGGACATGCTGGGGCAAATTAACCGAAGATGACCCGTTCGATTGCGAAGCAGATGATGAGGTGGAAGTACTTGAATGATTCCTCCATAGTAGTGTCAGTCCCACTCCCTTAGTGTGTCCTCTGCGCTTGCCTAAGACTTGGGACATAATCCCCTCCTCATTGATCTGTGTTGATGAACCTTTGCCAGCAGACTGTGTCATCTGCATGGTTCTTTCTCCCTCCATCTGAGCCTGCATAGGTAAATGAAATGAATTAAAATAGTATAAAATGTTATGTTAAATATGAAAAAAGAAATAAGTTTAAAATTTACTTACAAATGCATGTTCCGCATCCGGATTGATAAAATTCTGCCCATGACGGTGCATGTCACCCCAATTATCAATTAATGATCTTGGCTCCTAGGTCTCGGGATTTACCTAATCAAGTTGAACGTGTTAGAATAATTATTATGCCAAAGTGACAAAAATTTAACAAGTATGCCAATTAGTATTATCTTATTGAAATGATGCTGGGAGTATGACTTTCTACCATGGAAGCTAGTCCACCTCTGACTGCCACGGTTTTGTTGATTTGTTGTAGATTTTTTCTAGCAATAATCATAGATGAATTAGTAACATACTTAAAAATTAAATAAACAAATTAATAAAAAGTAAGAAAAAATAATGAAATTGAATTTGAAAAATAGGAGATGTAAAACGATCACAGTAAGGTCCCCATTGCTCTTTGCTCCTCAAGTTTTTAGGTGGATTTTGCCTGACAAAATTCTCATTTTCTGCCCCTCCCATTTTCTGGAAGTGTCTGTACAAGTAGTCTTCTAGTCCTTGTAACATTTACTGGCTTCATGGTCGGCTACATCTCTAACGATGCCATTGTCGCAGTCCTAGTCAAGGTTAAACCAATCCTGAAATACATTAAAAAATCAACAAATGAATCTTATTTATTGTATCAAGAATTAAAAATGTTTAGAAAAAATTTTGTTTCAAATAGATACCAGCATGCGATTTTGAATCCTCATTTTGTGTTCCTCAGGCATGTCCTTCCAAGTGTTGTAATGTGGGTCACATATATCTGTTGTATTCAAGCCGACAACACTGTCAAAATATTTGGCATTTTCACCAATCGCCTTCCACGAACTTGTCTCATCAAATATAGCGTATAAAAATAAAAATAACGAACGTCGAGATGTCACCAATCGCGGTGGATTTTGCCTGACAAAATTCTCATTTTCTGCCCCTCCCATTTTCTGGAAGTGTCTGTACAAGTAGTCTTCTAGTCCTTGTAACATTTACTGGCTTCATGGTCGGCTACATCTCTAACGATGCCATTGTCGCAGTCCTAGTCAAGGTTAAACCAATCCTGAAATACATTAAAAAATCAACAAATGAATCTTATTTATTGTATCAAGAATTAAAAATGTTTAGAAAAAATTTTGTTTCAAATAGATACCAGCATGCGATTTTGAATCCTCATTTTGTGTTCCTCAGGCATGTCCTTCCAAGTGTTGTAATGTGGGTCACATATATCTGTTGTATTCAAGCCGACAACACTGTCAAAATATTTGGCATTTTCACCAATCGCCTTCCACGAACTTGTCTCATCAAATATAGCGTATAAAAATAAAAATAACGAACGTCGAGATGTCACCAATCGCCTTCCACGCCTTCCACGAACGTCGAGATGTCAGCTCCGGAACTGTACAAAAATAAAAATAACGAAATTTGATTATAAAGAGTTCGACAAGTAACAAGTTTTGGGAGTATGTGTTATAGCGTATAATACTTGACTGACAATATACTGGGAGTCTCGTTAGATCAAGTGGAGGCTGTGATCCTCCTGCAGAGCCGGCACATGTAGCTATTGGGCCAGACATCGAGATGCTGTGTCGTAAAAAAATATTTATTTGTTACTTTAGTTGGTACGCAATTTCTTAAAAATTTTATAAAAAAATTCTTAAATATAAATTAACTACTTTGGTTCTATTCGTCATCACTACGAATGTCTTCAACATCATTGACACTTCCAACGTCGTCAACATCTTCAGAATCGAAGAGCTCATCTTCGATATACTCAAATACAGTTTCATCATCACAATCGTCAAGCAACGTCGTCAACATCTTCAGAATCGACGAGCTCATCTTCGATATACTCAAATACAGTTTCATCATCACAATCGTCAATAAAGTCATCTTCATAAAGAAAGTTTACACATTTCATGTTTCAATTTTAGAAGTATTATCAAATTTTATGAACAAGTTATTTTTTTATTGTTGCACTCATAATGTTTATAATTATTTTTTAATTTGATTTTTATTACTATAATTAATTTTTATTAATTAAATTCTTAAAATTAATACGTTTTAATAAAATTTCAGCATTATAACAACATATTTTTCTTATTATCCAAAAATTCAAACCTGCAAAAAAATAGTTTTTAAAAGATTTCGGCATACCATAGCTGCAAGATGTGCCACCCAGAATAATTATGAAAACATTTAATTTCAACCTAAATCAGATTATAATCTTACAATTTTAACAATCTCAATATCAAATTTCAACAATCTCAAAATTCATAATCTAAAATTCAATCTATAATCCAAATTTCAAATCATATACTAATTCTAAAATCTATATATAACAAAATATAATTTTATTTTTAATACATTTTAAACTAAAAAATACAATAACTATAGAAAAACTTACAAAATTCACGCCCACTGAAACGGGGGTTGAAAACGGCAAGTTAAATAAGGGTAGGCGGCGGCAGCAAATTTTTGGGTTTTTTTTTGGATGAAAAAACAAAGAAAAGTTAAAATTTTGTTGATTAAGAAGAAAATACAAGAAGATTTTGGGAATTTGAGGTTAGAAAACTGGATAAACCGGTGAGAGACCGAGAGAGAGAGAAAGAGAGAGAGAGAGAGAGAGAAGGCAATTAGAAAAAATGGAGGAAAAGGCCCTGCCCGTGGAGATATAACAGAATTATTTGCGACGACATTAAACATAATTTGCGATGACGGGTCGACACAAATATAACTTCAACATTATTTGCGACGACACATGTTCTGGAAGGAAGGTTCTGGGATTATTATTTACGACGACATTATATGTGTCGTCGCAAATAATTTTTGAGGCCCGCCCAATTTCCCCGCCTATAATTTCAATGAGGGGAGACAAAATCACTTTTTGCGATGACATTATACTTGTCATCGCAAATAAATTTGAGGGTCCCGCCAAATTTTCCCGCCTATTATGTCGCCTAGGGAAGACAAATCAGTTATTATGACGACATTAATATATGTCGTCGCAAATAACAAAAATTATTTACGACGACGTAGGTCGTCGTAAATAGTCAATTATTTGCGATGACTTGTCGTCGCAAATATTGCTATATTGCGCACTAAAAGCTCGCACCAGACGAGATCTGGCGCCAGCAAATATTTGCGACAACGTGTGACTTTTTAGCGACGATAATATTTTTTCACTGTCACGAACCTATTTGTGACGATATGTCGTCAAAAATAAATGTCCGCAAATAGTTTCATCGCAAATAACCCAAATTGTAGTAGTGACCGGTTCAAAGTTCTATTGTAGTGTTTTCCCTTTTAAAAATTTAAATTTAAAAAATTTTGCTACAGTATTTTCTCTCGCAAAAAACAATCAATTTAAATTTAAAAATATTGATCGTAACTTGAACCCTTGTATAGGTATGCAATTTTCAAAAGCACAACAGATAAACCAACAAAAAGCCCCACACATGCTGACAGAAACATTTCAAGGCCAATATCTTACCTGATAGTTTCTACCAAGTTGATTCTTCTTTTCAGGGTTGATACAAATAGCCACCTCCCTCTGTTTTCTATTTTTCTGGTTATTACCAATTACTTTATTCAGGAACAAATTAAAGAAAACGTTTATTGAAGTGAAGGACAATGTTTTGTATTTAATACAAATCTCCAAGAACAGACCTTTTAAACCGGATTGGGAAATATTTTATTGTTGATAGATACATTATTTGGTTGACGACCTTTCTTTCTACGAAAAAATAACAAAGAAGAAGATTAAAAATACTAATGGGACTAGACAATTATTGTACAATCAATCGCAAAAAGCACATGAAATTTGTTAATATGGCATCATATAATCACTCACATTAACGACAAGTAAAATTAATAAATAAACAAAGTAAAACAAAAAACAGATTCTGTGAAGAGGTACAATAATTTGAGTCTGTAAAAAGGAGGGCCTTATTCAGAGTCTTGGAAATATTTACTTGTATATAAGTTCATGTACAATTATGCACATATATAACGCTATTGAAATATAGAAATAAGGCGCAAAAAAAATAAAAAGTAAAAAACCCAAAAATTAAACGGAGACAGTGCTTGCATGGCAAATAATGGAGAAGGCCGTTCGTTAAATATTCACCCAGAACCAAAGATTTTGCAATCTTTACCCTACGAAGTCAACTTTCTCTCCTAAAGTACTAGAACAGATAACCAAATAATAATTAAAAAAAAGTAAAATAGGAAACTTAATAGTATAGAAGCCCTAAACCATGTGACGTAGATCCCAAGAAATTGAAGTCGACAAGTATTATAAATACTTGACACAAATCCTTGTCAAAATATACTTATGCATTGTGAGGAAAACACAATCGCCAAAAAAAATAATATATATATATTATCATCAATCGCAAAAAGCACATGAAATTAGTAAATACGGCATCATATAATCACTCACATAAACAA
>NW_010357390.1:8483-18079 GCF_000414095.1 Morus notabilis
CTTTGGCTATTTTTGGCAAAACTAACAAAAAAACACTTATTACAAGATAAAAGATAATAAAAAAAAACCAACTAAGGGGGTTAATTGAATTAAGAGTTCTCCCCCTTTTTGACAAAAGACAACCAAAGTTAAAAAATAATACTAATAGAAAAATCTTTTAGAAGCTGTTGCTCCCCCTTAGTCCTCTACGAGTCTTGCTCCCCCTGAATGTAACACTCTCTTAAACTTGATATTATCACATGTTAAATGCTTGGACCAGCCACCATTACTACACACACAACCATTAGTACATGCTTCTAAAGAAGTATGAGTCCTATGACACCTTAAATCAGATTTCCTTACCCAAACATGTCTAGGAAATTTATTTTGCACATCAATCCTTGCTTTAGGTATCCTTCTTGAGTTTGCGGAATTTGGTGGATTCATGAGCATAACTCTCTTCAAAGCATTCAGATACTTATAGCATCTTAGCATCTTTGTCTTATATGGCCAGCTAAACCACAGTAATGACATATGGGGAACAAATCTTTTACGTCGAGGGGGTGAAATAATAACCTTCTTACTGAGGGTTGTCTGAGGTTCAGAAGCGGGTGTCTCCTTCACAAATACTGTCTTGGATGTTGAACATTCACCGGTGTAGCTAAGTCCATGACGATCACAACTTGCTTTTCCTATAGAGAGAATATGATCCAATTTGGTGGTGCCGGAATTCATCATCTACAAATTTTTCTGAGTGCTCTCCAGTTCAGCCCTTGTGTCCTGCAGCTTTTTCTCATTTTCAGTAGCTTGAAATTCATAGTTAACGGCAGCCCCCTTAAGCAAATCCTTCTCTTTTACAAGCTCATCAACTCACTCCCGTAGAGACTTATTCATTTCACACACTTTAACCCATTTGTTGAACATGGTCTTATATGATTCTTGTATGGCATCAATAGTCAAATCCTCACCATCACTGTTACTTTCAGAATCTGAAAAATCTCCTCCGTTTTCACTGTTTACGGATTCTATTACAGGCAGTGTTGCAACATTGTCTGCGACACCTTTTGTAACACTGTCTGCAGAAACACTTTGATCAGTATAAACATTGAAAGCAACATAGTTACTCACATGGTCTTCACCCTCTTGACTACCTTCAGAGTCTTCATCACTCCATGTTGCATTAAACGACTTATTCTTCTTCTTGAGGGTGTTGGCACACTCAGATTGAATGTAGTCGTAACCATCACATTCCCAGCATTGAATACCCTTGCTTTTTGTCTTCATCTCTGTGTTATTTGCTGCAGCTTTATTCTTCTGAAAGTTGCTAGAATTGCCATTTCTTGAATTCTCATTCTTCCTATTGACCTTCTTCATCACCTTGTTGAATTTCTTCGATAACTTTGTTATGGACTGGGCCAAGTCTTCTTCATCATCATAATCAACTTCGGCTTGAAAGGCAATACTTTTCTCCTTCTTTCCTTCCTTGTCTTCATCCAAATTCATCTCAAAACGGCACAAAGAACCCATTAGCTCATCAAGTTTCATTGTCTGGATATCCTTGGCTTCCTCAATAGCTGTCACCTTATAAGAAAACCTCTGTGGAAGAGACCTTAAGACCCTCACAAGCTTCTCCTCTGATATTTTCTCTCCAAGGGCAAATGCCTCATTAGCAATATCACACAATTTTGAATTGAAATCAGAAATTGTTTCATCTTCAAGCATGCGTAAGTTTTCAAACCTAGTAGTGAGAATTTGAAGCTTTGATAGTCTCACGGCTGCTGTGCCCTCATGCGCCGTTTGTAGAATTTCCCAAGCCTCCTTAGCCGACTCACATGTAGAAATGAGTTTGAATTGATTGGCGTCCACTCCGTTGAAAATGGCATTAAGAGCTCTTGAATTGCTATTCGCCAATCGATCTTCTTCAGTAGACCATTTCTCTTCGGGTTTCATAGCTTCTTCTCCAGCATCATTTTTGGTAACGGGGTGCGTCCAACCAATCAACACAACCAACTCCCAAAATCTCACCAAGCAAACGGTTGGTGAACCGCTCTGATACCAGTTGTTAGGTCTATTTTTCAGTCAGTGTCACAAGTGGTGTTACAACACTGGTTGTGACACTGATGACAGTTAAGTATTTTGGAATGTGTATTCAGTAAATAAATTTGCAGAGACTATGCAGAAAGATAATAATGATGCAGAAACAGTAAAGACACACGAAAATGGTATCGCAGTTTGGTGTGCACACCTACTCTGCGGGGCCACGCCAAAACAATGATCAATCCACTAAGTTTAAAAGATTACAAAGGACTGAACGGTCTTACACACTCAACGACTCCTTTCTTGACGATGTTGCCATTGCTTAGAATCTCCTTAGGAGGCTTGATCAGCGAGCACCACTCGACTTGACGGTTTCCTCCCGAAACCAAAGAAATCTTCTCCCGAAGAACCAACTCAAAAGTGTTCTAACAGTCCGTCGCAACACATCAAGCGACTCTTAACATTACAATCACATACTCTCATGAACACACACAACACTTTGTTTTCAGCACTTTTTTCTGCTCAAATACGTTCAGCACAATACATAAAAAAAAACTCCACACCATTGCTGCCGTTCAATGTCTAATACAAAAAAAAAACTCCAGCCTAAAGAATTTCCAGCCATTAATTCCCAAAGTCCACTCTTCAATCTCAGCAATCAACTCCTCTGATTTTTAGTCCTTAAACTAGACAACCAGACTTTCCTTAAAAGGCTCACCTATTTGCTATGCTAGCCAAGCTTCCAGCCAATTTGTAATCAATTTGCCAAATATAGTTTTCAACTAATTTACTAAAAATAAACCAATACAAAAATGCACTAACACATCCAAACTAAATACTGGATTTAAGAACCATTTTTTACTTTTTACAAACAAACAAAAGTTTGAACCAGAATCGTGGTTCCGGTTCTAGAACCATCATACCAAACGCAACCTTAGACTTTATTTTTTGGTCTATTTCAATATAACCACTTGAGAGGCCTTATTTGGTTGAGGGGTTTGAACACCGGTTCAAAGTTTTGTTGTAGTGTTTTCTCTTTTAAATATATAAATTTAAAAAATTCTGTGATAATATTTTCTCTCATAAAAAAGTCAATTTAAATTTTAGTTCAAACCAACTGGTTGAACCCATGAACCATACAAGCCAAACTAAAAAAGTGCCATACGTCTTTACCAAAACGCATAGCATATGGACCTCAATTCAATTTTTCCTCCCTGCTCCACATGTTTGTTCAAGTGTTTCTGTTCCTCATTTTTCATCAACATGGAATGCATTAGCATGAACATCAATCTAAAATAGCGTGGACATAGGGTTTAAAATTTCCTTCATTGAGAAATAGAGGACTGTTTCCCACTAGATTATTATATCACAGATATCTGCATAGATAACAGAGTAAAGAATCATTTTGAAGTCATTACGATCATCATTACTCAACATGGCCAACTTTTAATATTGTGAAAAAGAGGTTTTTTTTTTTTTTTCTTTGAGGGATTGAACCACTTACGTGGTTCGTATTTCCAAAATACCAGATTAAACAAAGATAATCCACGCTTGAGTACATTAAGATCAGCTATCACAATTCACAAGGTATCTGGAAGAGAATTCTATATGCACAATTCGAACATAAATTTTCACGTCTTTTGGTAATTGTTATCAATTAATTCACTGCAATTTGAAGCTACATTTCTCTTATAAATTCAAATTAGCTCATAATTGATGAATATTCCAAAGAATCTAAATTTGCTACTAGTGTTGAAATGAGGTTCCAATGGAAGAACAATGCCAAAGAAAAAGTTGAATCCAGTAGGTCATATTAACAAGCCGAAAGTGCGAGGGAAACAGTAGCAAGAATAAAAGAAAATAAAATGATAATAGAAGAAATTTACTCTTCGAGGTGCTTTGTGAAATATAAAAAGATTGAATTACTTATTGCAATATTGACCGTAAAATTATGATATTATAAAAAATAAATAAGAAATTGTTAAACGAGTACTTTTAGAACACTAGATATTTCCTTTATACATTACCTGAACACTAGATATTTCCTCTATACATTACCTTAGAGCTTCAATGCAGAGTTTCTGATTCTCAGGTCCAAAAGGTAGTAAATGCCAGTTGCAGAGTGAAGAAACCTGAAAAAAGAGTGCAACACATTGTTGACTGTACCAGATACAGAAGACAGAAATTCTCATACTCACCTTTACAAAACTTTACGAAAACATCCAATGTATGGTATCAACACGAACAAGAGATCACATATAGTGAGTGTATAATAAGTGTTATGTGAAGAAACACTAAACATAGCTATCCGAAACTTCTCGCTTCCACCAGCTGTCTGATAGAAATAGAGTACTGAATACCGAAAATATTCGTGTTATTCGTCTGCGCTAGTTTGAACATGAATGTGTTAATTATAAGGAGTACTCAGTAAATTTTCGAGAGGAATAATACACTCCACAAATATTAATCGTAACTTGAACCCTTGTATAGGTATGCAATTTTCGAAAGCACAACAGATAAACCAACAAAAAGCCCCACACATACTGACAGAAACATTTCTAGGCCAATATCTTACCTGATAGTTTCTACCAAGTTGATTCTTCTTTTCAGGGTTGGTACAAATAGCCACCTCCCGTATATTGAAGCGAAGGAGAAGGACATTGTTGTGTATTTAATACAAATCTCCAAGAACAGACCTTTGAAACTCTAATGTTAAAACCGGTTTGGGAAATATTTTATTGTTGATAAATACATTATTTTGTTGACGACCTTTCTCTCTTCGGCAAAACAATAAAGAACAAGATTAACAATACTAATGGGAGTTTACTGTTATTATACAATCAATCGCGAAAAGCACATGAAATTTGTTAATATGGCATCATATAATCAATCACATTAACAAGTAAAAATTAATAAATAAACAAAGCAAAAGAAAAAAGAAAAAACCATTCAACAGATTCTGTGAAGAGGTACAATAATTTGAGTCTATAAAAAGGAGGGCATTATTCAGAGTCTTATGTACAATTCTGTACATATATTACGCAATTGAAGTATAGAAATAAGGCGCAAAAAAAAAAAAAGAAAACCAGAAATTAAACGGAGACAGTGCTTGCATGGCGGCAAATAATGGACAAGGCCATTCGTTAAATGTTAACCCCAGAACGAAGTCCACTTTCTCTCTCCTAAAGTACTAGAACAGATAACCAAATAATTATAAAAAAAAAGTAAAATATCAAAGTTAATAGTACAGAAGCCCTAAACCATGTGACGTAGATCCCAAGAAATTGAAGTCGACAAGTATTATAAATACTTGACACAAATCCTTGTCAAAATATACTTATGCATTGTGAGGAAAACACAATTGCCAATATATATATATATATATATATATATATATATCATCACTCACAAAACACACATGAAATTAGTAAATACGGCATCATATAATCAATCACATAAACAACAAGTAAAAAAAAAGAACAAAAACAAACAAACCAAGAATGCCGAAAAGGAAAAAACGGAAAGCGCATAAATATAAATAAGTTCCACGTATAATTCTATATATATGGAGCAAATTGAAATATAAAAATAAAGGAAAAAAACTAGAAACTAAAAGGTTCAAAGTATAGACTACTTAAGATATTCGTGTTATTTCGTCTGCGTTGGTTTGAACATGAATGCGTGAGTTACACAGAGTAATCAGTAAATTTTTGAGAGGGATAATCGACTCCACAAATATTGAATGAAACTTGAACCCTTGTATAGGTATGCAATTTAAAAAAGCATAACAATTAGACTTCATAACGGATAAACCTACAAAAAGCCCTACACATACTGACGGCAATATTTCAAGGCCAATATCTTAGCTGAGAGTTTCTTTTTTTCAGGGTTGGTACAAATGGCCACCTCCCTCTGTACTCTATTTTTTTTATTAAGAATTACGTTATTCAGGAACAAATTAAAGCAAAAACGTTTTGAAGTGAAGACAATGTTTTGTATTTTATACAAATCTCCAAGAACAGACGTTTGAAACCTAATGTTAAAACCGGTTTGGGAAATATTTTATACAAATCTCCAACAAAAAAGGTCATTTGCGGCGACTCTATGTCTTCGCAAATAGGTGATATGTCGTCGCAAATAATTTATTTTCGACGACATGTCGTCGCAAATTAGTCGCCGTAAAAAATTAGACGCAAATGATATATTTGCGACAACAAAGTTTTGACTTGTCGTCGCAAATATAGTAGCAATGACAGTCGTCGCGAATAAGTCGTCATGAATATTCCGTCGAATATGTCATTGATGGTGACGTGTCATAACGTATTTGCGATGACAGGTCTAAAGTGTCGTCGCAAAAGTCCTTAAACCTTTTTTGATGACACTTTAGATATGTTGTCGCAAATAGTATTTTCTTTTTTTCCGTACTTTCTTAATAATATTAATTTATAAAAATATAAATTTGAAGAAAATTTTAAAAATAAAATAATATAATTGATATAAAATAATCAACACAATAAGAAAATGTCTTAAAAAGTAAATTAATAAAGAAATACTAAAGAGTACTGATAATAAGAAAAATAATAATGGACATTTTAATCTCCTAAATTAGCAGGATCGTCGTCCTCCTCCTCGTCCTCATCCCCGTCTTCTTCATTTTGCTCAGGCGGCAGAGGAACAAACAATTGGGGACGGGTAACTGGCAAGAAGCTGATGTTGGGATTCATCGAGCGTATGACTTCCATCATGATCTGCTAGTTGTCGAACATATTGTATTGGTCGATGTAGAGTTTGTTCAGCCAATTTTGGACATGCTGGGGCAAATTAACCGAAGATGACCTGTTCGATTGCAAAACAGATGATGAGGTGGAAGCACTTGAATGATTCCTCCGTGGTAGTGTCAGTCCCACTCCCTTAGTGTGTCCTCTGCGCTTGCCCAAGACTTGGGACATAATCCCCTCCTCATTGATCGGTGTTGATGAACCTTTGCCAGCAGACTGTGTCATCTGCATGGTTCTTTCTCCCTCCATCTGAGCCTGAACAGGTAAATGAAATGAATTAAAATCGTATAAAATGTTATGTTAAATATGAAAAAAGAAATAAGTTTAAAATTTACTTACAAATGCATGTTCCGCATCTGGATTGATAAAATTTTGTCCATCATGGTGCATGTCACCCCAATTGTCAATTAATGATCTTGGCTCTTAGGTCTCGGGATTTACCTAATCAAGTTGAACGTGTTAGAATAATTATTATGCCAAAGTGACAAAAATTTAACAAGTATGCAAATTAGTATTACCTTATTGAAATGATGCTGGGAGTATGACTTTCTACCATGGAAGCTAGTCCACTTCTGACTGCCATGGTTTTGTTGATTTGTAGCATATTTTTTCTAGCAATAATCATAGATGAATTAGTAACATACTTAATAATTAAATAAACCAATTAATAAAAAGTAAGAAATATAATGAAATTGAATCTGAAAAATAGGAGATGTAAAACGATCACAGTAAGGTCCCCATTGCTCTTTGCTCCTCAAGTTTTTAGGTGGATTTTGCCTGACAAAATTCCCATTTTCTGCCTCTCCCATCTTCTGGAAGTGTCTGTGCAAGGTAGTCTTCCAGTCATTGTAACATTTACTGGCTTCACGGTCGACTACATCTCTAATGATGCCATTGTCGCGGTCGTAGTCGAGGTTAAACCAATCCTGAAATACATTAAAAAATCAACAAATGAATCTTATTTATTGTATCCATAATTAAAATTGTTTAGAAAAATTTTTGTTCTAAATAGATACCAGCATGCGATTTTGAATCCTCATTTTGTGCTCCTCAAGCATGTCATTCGAAGTGTTGTAATGTGGGTCACATATATCTGTTGTATTCAAGCCGACAACACTGTCAAAATATTTGGCATTTTCACCAATCGCCTTCCACGAACTTGTCTCATCAAATATAGCGTATAAAAATAAAAATAACGAACGTCGAGATGTCACCAATCGCCTTCCACGCCTTCCACGAACGTCGAGATGTCAGCTCCGGAACTGTACAAAAATAAAAATAACGAAATTTGATTATAAAGAGTTTGACAAGTAACAAGTTTTGGGAGTATTTGTTATAGCATATAATACCTGACTGACAATGTGCCGGGAGTCTTGTCAGAGCAGGTGGAGGCTATGATCCTCCTGCAGAGCTGGCGCATGTAGCTACCGGGTCAGACATCGAGATGTTGTGTCGTAAAAAAATATTTATTTGTTACTTTAGTTGGTAAGCAATTTCTTAAAAATTTTATAAAAAAATTCTTAAATATAAATTAACTACTTTGGTTCTATTCGTCGTCACTACGAATGTCTTCAACACATGGACACTTTCTACGTCATCAACATCTTCAGAATCGACGAGCTCATCTTCGATATACTCAAATACAGTTTCATCATCACCATCGTCAATAAAGTCATCTTCATAAAGAAAGTTTACACATTTCATGTTTCAATTTTAGAAGTATTATCAAATTTTATGAACAAGTTATTTTTTTATTGTTGCACTCATAATGTTTATAGTTATTTTTTAATTTTATTTCTCTTACTATAATTAATTTTTATTAATTAAATTCTTAAAATTAATACGTTTTAATAAAAGTTCGGCATTATAAAGGCATATTTTTCTTATTATCCAAAAATTCAAACCTGCAAAAAAAAAACAGTTTTTAAAAGATTTCGGCACACCATAGCTGCAAGATGTGCCACCTAGAACAATTATCAAAACTTTTAATTTCAACCTAAATCAGAATATAATCTTACAATTTTAACAATCTCAATATCAAATTTCAACAATCTCAAAATTCATAATCTAAAATTCAATCTATAATCCAAATTTCAAAGCATATACTAATTCTAAAATGTATAAATAACAAAATACAATTTTATTTTTCATACATTTTAAACTAAAAAATACAGTAATTATAGAAAAACTTACAAAATTCACACCCACTGAAATGGGGGTTGAAAACGGCAAGTTAAATAAGGGTAGGTGGCGGCGGCGAATTTTCCCCTTCCTTTTTCCTCCCGTGGCTGCCCAGACACAGCCCCCCCTCTCTCTTTCTTTTTCTTTTTTTTTCTTCTTCTTCTTCTCTCGTTCTTCCAACGCCCAGCCCCCCCTCTCTCTCTCTCTCTCTATTTTCTTCCACCGCCGGCCACCTTCTTACGCCCAGCCCCCTCTCTCTCTCTCTCTCTATTTTCTTCCACCGCCGGCCACCTTCTTCTCCAGGCTTCCTCCCACCGGCGTTCTCTCTCTCTGCCTTGCTCTCTCTCTCGGCAGTTTGGCCGAGAATCACCAAAAAAAAAAAAATGAAAAACAGAGAAATTGAGGGAGACAAAACTCGAACAACTGATTTGAGGTAAAACCCTTTTGAAACCCACTCTTTGATTCAAATTTTAAGCTTGAGAAAGTGTGATTTTGGTTAGATTTGAATAATTTTGAGTTAGGGTTTGAGTTTGAACAGTTATTGTTGGAATTGAATGAAATTTGGGGGTTTTTAGTTATTGGACTTGTTTAATTGATTAGAAACTGATTTTGATGGATTCT
>NW_010357390.1:18369-18740 GCF_000414095.1 Morus notabilis
ACTAATAGGAAACAATTAAACATGATTGAACTTAATTCGTTTTAGGAATGAGAAATACTTCCTAAGATATTGCTTTTGTGATAAAGCTAGTGGAGAAGGTCAAGTATTAAGGCTTTAAGGAAAGCGAAGGCTAGGAGAACTGAAGGCTAGCCCAAGTTTGACATCCGAGAGGTAGGATATTATTGTCCATATCCTTATTAGCCTCACTTTAAATGATTTTGGCCAATGAAAATGTTTTAGAACAAAACATGTTTAAAGAAAATGATTTCAAAGGAATAGCATGAGAATGCTATTAAGTTTTCCAATGATTTTGGAAATGAGATTTTAAAGAGTATCATTTCTTAAAATGAAATATCTTAAGAAATGATACA
>NW_010357390.1:19116-23043 GCF_000414095.1 Morus notabilis
AAAGAACTCAAGTTATCATCCGAGTCGGCTTCTAGGTATTTTTCCTGATTGAGTTCTTGATATATATAAGTTAATGAGATTAATTTATTTGTGCATAAATTAATATAATCTATAGAGTATCTCAAAAGTTTTATGAACATTTTTGTTATACACGATCCACCTCTTCCCTGCACCACCACGCTTCCGCATCCGGATTCGATCCGGAGACCAACATCGAATTTTATGAGAAATTGAGCCTGTGTGAGTTTTTACTGAGTTGTATTGTTCTTTTAACAGTTTTGTGTCGGGACATGTCGTACAATATTAGTTACTACATGATACAGTTGCACTTGAGAATTTGACGTTAGAGTCCGTTTCAATTTTCCTAGAGCACTTTGATGGATGGAATTCATGTTTCTATTATCGATGTTTATCGATATGAAGATCGGGGGTAAAGTTGACTTTGAAGTTTTCGGGAAGTATTGATTTCGACCCGATGGTTATTGATTTGTTTCCATAAGTTCTCTTGACTCTTGTTAGTTTCAAATTCAAAATCAGTATTGACTTCGAAATTCTCATGAAGATTTCAGTTTTGAGATGATGTTCATTCTGACTCCCGCGTAGTTGAATTCCCGATATTGGTCCCTTCCACTTTTCGACACGTCTAACATGGGGGTTTAAGTTGATGGAGAGCGATGACTTGAAATTGAGCAGTTTTGATAATTAAAGTTTCCTTCCTCCTTGATCGGTTCTTTCCGATTTTATCAATGCGCAAGTTTAGTGTTGCAATCTAGCTTTGTATCCTAGCTACTCGTTCCAATTCACTCATGCATTCTTTTATCTCATGAGAGTGTTTTGCTCAAGAGTGTTTACTTCATGGATTCTTGTCTTGATGAGACGCCGTTCTTTCTTCTATTGATGACAATGGTGGCTATGGACTTCATCGAGAGATTGACACTTATCTCTGATATTAGATTATGTTCAGCTTTTGTTTGGGAAGCGTGGTAGGTCATAACCCACAGGTACTAGGATTCTAACTTTGAATTCTTTTCTTAATCTGTTTTGACCAGGAGTTGGTCTCTTCGTTATTATTAGTGTATTGATTCGTGAAATTTTTATATCATAGTCCTATGTCACTTAGGAATCGAAATTCTTCCTTGTCTCGAGTGTTAGTCTCGGTGATTCCCTCGTTAACTTAAACCATGCCATTGTGAGACATTGACTATGGATCTTAATCCTATGCCATTCTCTGTCATTTCACTTTTGGGATTCTAAGTTCGAGCTCTATTCTTAATCTATTCTGAACTGGAGTTGGACTTTCTACTTGATAACTGTATTTTGATTCATATTATCTATCTATCAAGACCGCTTCTTATTTCGAATAGTAGTCACGGTAATTTTGTTCCTAATACGGAAACATGTTATAGCGTTCGTTTTCTTTTAGTGTACGGTGATCACTGGTGCGGGATTTGACAATCTTGACTTCGAAGATCCTCATTCAGTCACATGGTTTTGAAGATTCGATCGTTACTTGATTTCGTATCCATTCAATACTAAATTTCTATTGGTTCTTTTTAGAGTCAAATGCGACTATGGGAATTTCTGCGACTTTCTAGATCCCAAATCAATGATTGATGTTCTTTTGTTCGATCATTCCCAGAATTGAGTGTCTCTATTCTAGTGGGTGAAAGTCTATGTTGTTGATTGACTTCTAGCTGGAATTGATAATATTTTGGATATGAAATTCCAAGATGACAAAGTGTTTCCGTGTCTCATTCTATAATTCTGAAATTCATAAAGACTTGAACGAGGTGAGTGGTCTATCTTATTGAGATTGGAGTTCATTTCTTTCTCATTGATTGGGTGTGACAATCGAAGTATACCATGCCAATGTCATAAGTCTGTTTTTCATGACAATGAAGGTGTTTTCTTCAACCGGTGTTTAGATGTCGTAGCAGAACTGTACGATGGATGTTTCTCCCTATCTTGCCACGTGTGAATCCACAGAAAAGGCGTAGGAAGTCCTAATTCATAAGTTTCAAGATGTCTATCCTTGCGAATTGTCATATTCGCCTCTTTTCCGCCATGTGAGTGACATTCTTGCTTTTGACTCATATTCTAAGTGGTGTTTTAAATGGAAGAACTTTTTTAGCAGTTGAGGTTGAACTCCCTCGGGCTGAAGATGTTGGGTTTGACCCTCTTGAGGAGATGTCTTGTCAATTTCATGTGGAATTAGAACGGGTAGTTCTAATGATAAGTATGAACAACACTTTGGACGTTTTCCAAATCGGTGTCAGACCGTGGGTGTTGCATTAAATCAACCTTGAAGTCATTTAGTCCACGCAATGGATTTCATGCAACTATAAGAATTTCCCTAGACAGGCTGTTCTGATTTTTGGTAACTGGTTTTTGAGGGCCTTGTCGATTTCCGAACCTTATGTGTCACATACCAAATCAAAGATCTACGTGTCTACTTTCTTTTATTCGTTTTTTTTATTTGTTTCCTCTCGAACATATTTTTTTTTTTTAAGTTTTTTTGGGCATTTAAAACAGATTTTCCTCTTGAACTTGTGTTTGTTAGACTTTGTTATTTGTTTTTAGTCAGATTGAATTACATTGGAGTTCTTCGTTTGATTAGTTAATGTTATATGGATGTTTGATTAGTTCCAGTCTTGGTTCATTTTTTCGGTTAATATGGATTCAAATAGTGAGAATGATGCCAGAGCTGTTGACTTTCTCCAGTCATCAGATGATGATGAACAACCACAACATTATATCCAATTATTGATGTCGATTGGAAACAGATGAACTAGGCAACCTCGTCGTAATTCTGCGTTAACAGGATGAGAATATGTTTTAAAACAATTACATGGACATCCCAAAAATTTGTTTGAAATGTGTCGTATGCATCGAGACACGTTCCAAGCAATTATTCAGTTAATTCGAGGCCGCAATCTACTGCCTTCTTCAAGTATTTCAACAGAAGAATCTCTAAGGATGTTCTTAAGAACGGTTGCTCACTCAGATCGCAATAGAAAGATACAAGATAGATTTTGTCATTCTGGAGAGACAGTACACCGGCTTTTTGATAATATGCTTACCACATTGTCTGCATTAGCACCTCAAGTTATAAAACTACCAAATATGAACATTGTCCCCCCAGAGATTCAACACAACCCTAAGTACTAGCCATGGTTTAAGGTACAATCTGACTCTGCTCATATACTACTAATATGACAAATAATTTAAAATTAATCGTAACTCACGCCTTACGTATTTTAATAGGATTGTATTGGTGCAATAGACGGTACACACATGATGGTTGTCCCACCTGCACATCAACAGGCAGTCTACAGAGGAAGAAGACATTCGTGCACTCAAAATGTAATGGCGGCGTGTAGTTTTGATATGCTATTCACTTATGTCAATACCGGATGGGAAGGATCAGCTGCTGATTCCAGAGTGTTAACTGAGACTATGAGAGATCCAGATGACCCATTCTTGGCGCCATCGTAAAGGTTGACAATTTGATCATAATGCAACTAGATTGAAATAACTAAGGGTGAAATACATTCTGCATTAGCTAAAGAAAAATACAAGACGAGTGCTAACTAAAAATTCATATAGACTTAGACACCTCTCGGATATGGCCTTCTCCATTTGTCACGTTTCAGCTCTCCGTTTACTTGTCCTATTAAAGTTACTTTTTTATTTATTTTTTATTTTTTGCTGAAATACCGTCAAAGTTACTTCTTCAAGATATATTACTACTCTATCTTCGGCTCTCCCCTCGCTCTCATATTTATTGTCAAACATCAGAAAATTATTTAATAGATTCAAATATTAAAGCATGAAAAAATCAGTTAAAAAGCGTTTTAAGTTTTTTAAATAACGTTACATAATTTGATTAGGAGTGATTTCATTTACACCTATTAAATTCATAAATAT
>NW_010357390.1:23259-27507 GCF_000414095.1 Morus notabilis
AAAAAGCCCTACACATACTGACGGCAATATTTCAAGGCCAATATCTTAGCTGAGAGTTTCTTTTTTTCAGGGTTGGTACAAATGGTCACCTCCCTCTGTACTCTATTTTTCTGGTTATTAAGAATTACGTTATTCAGGAACAAATTACAGCAAAAACGTTTTGAAGTGAAGACAATGTTTTGTACTTTATACAAATCTCCAAGAACAGACGTTTGAAACCTAATGTTAAAACCGGTTTGGGAAATATTTAATTGTTGATAGATACATTATTTGGTTGTCGACCTTTCTTTCTTAGAAAAGATGACGAAGAACACGATTAACAATACTAATGGCAGTACACTATTATTATACAATCAATCGCAAAAAGCACATGAAATTTGTTAATATCGCATCGTATAATTAATCACATTAACAACAAGTAAAAATAAATAACTAAACAGATCATTCTGTGAAGAGGTACAATAATTTGAGTCTATAAAAAAGGAGAACATTATTCTCTTGGAAATATTTACTTATATATAAGTTCGTGTACAATTCTGCACATATAGTACGCGAGAGATATTTTTTGTATGGAAAATAATGGATATGAGCGTTTGTTAAAAGTTCACCCCAGAATCAAAGATTTTGCAATCTTTGCCCTACGAAGCTCTCTTTCTCTCCTCGCAAGTACTAAAACAAAAGAATTATAGAATAGGAAAGCTTATAGTACGCGAGAGGGATAAAGAGAGCTTTTTAGGGCAATGATCCTAAATCTTTGATCGGAGCATTACCGGTCTCACTCTAATGAAGTGTATTTGATGAAGTGTAATTGATGAAGTGTATCTCTTATGCACGTGTGAGCATTAGTATTACGGAGTGTATCTCTAGAAGACTACTCTTAGTCGAAATACAATTGTACTTCTAATATTAAAAGTAGGATAAATAAGTTGCAGTTTAAAAGATGAAGGAATGAACTTTGACATACATTATAAACATAAGTAACATTTATTATTATACTAAAAACATATCCCCACATATTCTTAAATATTCTACGAGAAAATGCAGAAAATAACATTTTTAATACCTGTAAATTAAGTAAATATATTGTATTTTTGAAAAAGCTAATAAATTATAGTATATCTACAATTTTCAGTAAAATATGAAAGTTAATAGTATAGGAGCCCTAAACCTTGATTCAATTATTATTTATTTAATGTATTAAATACTATTACATGTTTTCAAAAATGAAACCACCAAACGCAGTTTCAGTTTTTTTTTAAAACTGAAATCAATCTCTAAATAAAACTACCAAACGCATTTTCAGAAATATTTCAAAAATGAAAATGAAAACGTTTTCATTTCCATTTTCGTACAGAAAACAAAAACATTTTGGAACCAATTCCAAACGCACCCCTAACTTCTTAACCTTGGATTAATGTACTCCTAGAGTAGAGTTTCTAAGAGGCAAATTCACCAGTAGCTGGAGAACATTTGGTAACTTCAATGAACGACGTTGCTTGAACAATTATTTATGATGCTTTTATAGATGTAGGCTATCTCAAATTTTTAGGACCCAACACTATAGTAATAATAAACGTATCGACTTGAAATCAAAGAACGTATATAACCACTTGAGAGGCCTTGTTTGGTTGAGGGGTTTGAACACCCACTACAACAAAAAAGTTCACTTGCGGCGACTCTGTGTCGTCGCAAATAGGTGATATATCATCGCAAATAATGTATTTTCGACGACATGTCTACGCAAATTAGTCACCTAAAAAATTAAACGCAAATGATATATAATTTGAGTCTATAAAAAGGAGGGCATTATTCAGTCTTAGAAATATTTACTTGTATATAAGTTCATGTACAATTCTGCACATAAATAACGCTATTGAAATATAGAAATAAGGCGCAAAAAAAAAAAAAAAAAAAAAAAAAAAACCAGAAATTAAACGGAGACAGTGCTTGCATGGCAAATAATGGAGATGGCCATTCGTTAAAATACTTGACACCAAGAAGTTAATAGAATAGGAGCCCTAAACCATGTGACGTAGATCCCAAGAAATTGAAGTCAACATGTATTATCAATACTTGACACCAAATCCTTGCAAAATATACTTAAGCATGTATGAGGAAAATACAATCGCCAAATATATATATATATATATATATATCATCAATCGCAAAAAGCACATGAAATTAGTAATTACGGCATCATATAATCAATCACATAAACAAAAAGTAAAAAAGGAAAAAAAAAACAAACAAACAAAGAATACCGAAAAGGAAAAAACAGAAAGGCGCATAAATATAAATAAGTTCCACGTATAATTCTATACATATACGGTGCAAATTGAAATATAAAGATAAAGGGAAAAAAAACTAGAAACTAAAAGGATCAGAGATACTGCTTGTATGGAAAATAATGGACATGGCCGTTTGTTAAAAGTTCACCCCAGAATCAAAGATTTTGCAATCTTTGCCCTACAAAGTTCTCTTTCTCTCCTCTCAAGTACTAGAACAAAAGAATTCTAGAATAGGAAAGCTTGTAGTACGTGAGAGGGATAAAGAGAGCTTTTTAGGGCAATGATCCTAAATCTTTGATCGAAGCATTACCGCTCTCACTCTAACTTCTCTACTCCACAACGAAACTAATCACACGTCTTTCCTATATATAGGAGCCCCAAGCCAATTGATTCGAATTGTAATTGAAGTCAACACGTATCAATTTTTGACAACAAATCCTTTTAAAAAGATACTTACGCATGTGTGTGGATTAGTCTTACGTACGGAATGTATCTCTCGAAGACTACTCGTAGTCGAAATACAATTGTACTTCTAATACTAGAAGTAGGGTAAATAAGTTGAAGTTTTAAAAAAAAAATGCTAGTAGTACTTGAAGAGGAGAGAGAAGTCATTTCAGGAGAATGATCCTAAGCCTTTGGTCGGAGCATCAGAACAAAACCGATCACACATATTTCTTCAACAAATATGGGTAGGGCCATCTCTAGTTTTGTGTATAGGAGCTCCAAGCCTTGTGGCGAAGGAAATACAATCGTAGGAAATACAATCGTACTCTGTAATTCCTTTTCAAAATACTTATGTAATCGTCGTCCGTATTGACTACGCCTAGTAGGAATACAATCGTACTCCATAATTCCATGAGAAACCACAGTCTATTAGAAGTAGGAGAAGGAAATAATGAATTTTGACATACATTATAAACATAACTGAGATTCATTATGATATTAAAATCATATTCCAACATATTCCTAATTATTATGAGAATCAAATTAGATCACAGTTAAACAAAAAAAATAAAATAAAATAAAAATAAAAACGAAGAAGCATTAGTCAGTATGAGAAGCAAAGCATAAGGAAACTATTTTCCAAGAAATTTTTTAACGTAAGCAAAACCAAAAAAATAACTACGAGATCTACAGGAAAATGAAAATAAGAAATTTAACTTCTTAACCTTGGATTAATGGCTTTCCTAGAGTAGAGTTTCTAAGAGGCAATTTCACCAATCGCTGGAGAACATTTGGTAATTTCAATGAACGACATTGCTTGAACAATTGTTTATGATGCTTATAGATGTAGGCTATCTCAAATTTTTAGGACCCAACAGTATAATAATAATAAATGTATCGACTTGAAATCAAAGAACATATATAACCACTTGAGAAGTCTTGTGGTAGAGGGGTTTGAACACCAGTTCAAAAAACTGCCGTGGTATTTTCTCTCCTAAAACCTTAAATTAAAAAAGTTCTGCTATAGTATTTTCTCTCGCAAAAAAATTCTATTTGAATTCTAGTTCAAATCGACTAGTTGAACCCATGAACCATACAAGCCCAACTAAAAAAGTGCCATACATCTTTACCAAAACGCGTAGCATATATTACCTTCCACACCATGCCTTTGCCGATACCGACTAGCCTAGGGCTCTGTGCAACCACACTATGGACCTCAATCCAATTGTTCCTCCCTGCTCGACATGTGCAATTCAAGTGTTTCTATTCCTCATTTTTCATCAACATGGAATGCATTAGCTTGAATATCAATCTAAAATAGCGTGGACATAGGGCTTAAAATTTGCTAAACGATTACTCATAGCGCAATATTGACCGTATAGTTATGATATTATAAAAAATAAATAAGAAATTGTGAAACGATTACATTTAGAACACCAGATATTTCCTTTATACATTACTTGAGAGCTTTAATGTAGAGTTTCTGATTCTCAGGTCCAAAAGGTAGTAAATGCCA
>NW_010357391.1:0-6148 GCF_000414095.1 Morus notabilis
CTTAATCCTGAGTTCTTAACAAACTCCTATTTATGAATTTGTGTCTTTTAATTTACTCGGTACGGATTATGAGACTCTGAATCCTATTCCTTGTATTTTGGAGATATGATGAAATAGGTAGCCGAGAATATTATTATACGAGATGGAATCCATTCTTTCTTGAGAAAGAAGTAGATAAATAATTCTCTTGAGTGTTGATTCGGTACTTGGACTAGTTAGACCACTCTGGTTCATGAATGTGTTTTATGAATCACTATCCATTAGAGAATCAATGGTACTCAAGGATGAAGATATAATTAGAGAGGTTAACGGATTCTACCTGATTCTAATTATGAATTATTTATGGTGGATTGATCTATATGCAGTGACTATATCAAATGGATATTTCATAGTTTAGAAGTAATTAATGTCTATAATTTCGAGAGTTCAATTCCAAGTTTATAGTGGAGTAACTATTGGAATTAATAGAATTAATTAATTAATTAATGTGCCTAATTAATTATTAATTTTATTAGAGCTCGGGATTATAGGTCCATTAGTCCCCGCGTCGTCCTTGTAATTCTACCAGACACAAAGGACAAAATGAGAATTTTAGAATTATAGAATTCTAAAATTAAATACTCAAAAAATAATTAATTGAGAATTAATTATTATTTAAATAATGTGATTATTTAAATTTAAATTTGAATCATGAACATAATTTAAATTTATCCTTTTAAACTTATTTGATAAGTTGTTCAATTTAGAATTCAAATTAATTTAAGTTTGACTTAAATTCGAATTTAAATTTGAATTAAAATTAGACTACAGGATAAAGGATGATTTCTCTTCCTTCCTTATCCGTAATTGGCGCCACACACAAGGGAGAAAATCCCAAGGATGGCCGGCCACAAGAGGATAATGTGAAGGAGGATTTTTTGTTATAAATTCAAATAGGAGATAGAGATTTGATTCCTTTTTGAAGTTTGACTTCTACTCTTTAAATATGAGAATGATAAAAAATTGTGAATACAATTTTTGAAATAATTTTTCTACCCTAATAGTTAAGGCTGGCCGAAATTCTCAAGAGAGAGTGAGAGGAAATTTTTTCTCCCAAAAATTCCACATCGTACATCCGTTGGTGTTTGTGGAAATTCGAGTGTTTTTGGAACCTGTTTTGTCTCACGTGTGCCCACACACACGTCTACATGGAATCAAGGTGTTGACGTGGAAGACTTTGGTTTTCTGAACACAAAGATTGGAGCAAGGATTGTTCGTGGTCAAAGAACTCGAGTTATCATCCGAGTCAGCCTCCAGGTATTTTTCCTAATTGAGTTCTTGACATATAAATTAATGTGATTAATTTATTCGTGCATAAATTAATATAATCTATAAAGTATCTCAAAAGTTTTATGAAAATTTTTGTTATACATGATCCACCTCTCCGCCATACTTCCGCATCTGAATTCGATTCGGTAACCAACATAGACTGCATTCGGCTTGATGTATGTGGACAAATCTTCTGAAATGGGAAACATAGGCTGCCACAGTTAATTGGCGCAAAATTGGGTTGATTGGCATTGACCTACTAATTGGGGGCGGAATTTGCTTTGATTTGGGGCTAACAAACTGTGCACTAGGCTGGAATTGCTGCCATTTGGGCCTTGGACCTTAATTGGACTGCTACACTTAAACGACGCTGGGGCTGCTGTTGGAAAGAGCGTGCGCTGAGGGCAGGAGACGACGCACGTTTTTAGCCATTAGAGGCAAAGAACGACGAGTTGTTTGGAGGCAGGGGCTGCAGGAGAGGAATAGAGATAAAATGTCGGCCCATTTTAATGATTTAATTTTTGGACTTTCCATGTTGCTTTTAAAACCTGTAAATGATAAACAAAAACTAAACATTTCCAAGTAAATAATTTTAAATAAAAATCATGGAAATATTTAATTAATGCTTAAATATTTTTACCATTAATTTAATAAAAGCAATATTCAAAGTGCATTTTTCAGCCTTTATTAAGTGGGAAAGTTTTTTCGTGGTTGCCGGGTTTAGTCACTACAAGATAACTCCAATGGGGTTCATGTATCTTAATATCACTACAAATATCACTACAACAAAAAAGCATATTTGTGATGACGTAATGTCATCGTAAATAACTATAATATCATCAAAATTATTAAATTTACGACGACATGTCATCGGAAATAAGTCGTCGCAAAAAATTAGGTGCAAATATTATATTTACGATGACAAAGTTTTGAGATGTCGTCGCTAATACATTAGCAGTCATTGCGAATAAGTCTTCACGAATGTTCTGTCGAACACGTCGTTGATGATGACGTGTTCTAAATTATTTGCGATGACATATGTCGTCGCAAATGTTATTAGGACCTTTTGCGGCCACAGGCTTCAAAGTGTCATCGCTAGTAATGTAGACTATTTACGATGACATTTTTAGATTTTTCGTCACAAAAAGTGTTTTTTAACCCTAATTTCCCAATAATATTAATTATTAAATATATAAATTAGAAGAAAATTTAATAATAAAATAAAACAATAAAATTGATATTTGTTAATAAAAATTGATATAAAAAAGTCAACACAATAATAAAATAAGCATTAAAATGTAAATTAATCAATTCATACTAAAAATATTGATAATAAGCAAAATAAAAACATATGTTTTAATCTGCTAAATTAGGAGCATCGTCGTCCTCATCCTCATATTCTTCGTTTCACTCAAGCGGCGGCGGTGTAGGAACCAACGGTTGAGGACGGTTAAGTGGCAAGAAGTTGATGTTGGGATTCATCGAGTGCATGGCTTCTATCATGATCTGTTGGTTATCGAACATGTTGCATTGCTCCATGTAGATGTTGTTCAGCTAGTTTTGTACATGCAGGGGCAAATTAATTGAAGACAACCCGTCCGATTGTTAAGCAGATGATGAGGTGGAAGCACTTGAACGATTCCTTCATGACAGTGTCGGTCCCACTCCCTTAGTGTGTCCTCTGCACTTGCCCAACACTTGGGACATAATCCCCTTCTCATTGACTGGCATGGATGAACCTTCGCTAGTAAAATGTGTCATCTCCGTGGTTCTTTCCCCTTCCATCTGAGCCTGCAAAGGTAAATGAAATAAAAATGAATAAAAATAGTATAATATGTTATGTTAAATATGAAAAAAGAAATAAATTTAAAATTTACTTACAAATGCATGTTCCGCGTCTGGGTTGACAAAATTCTGCCCATGACGGTGCATGTGACCCTAATTGTCAATTAATGATCTTAGCTCTTGGGTCTCAGAATTTACCTAATCAAGTTGAACGTAATAGAATAATTATTAAGCCAAAGTGACAAAAACTTAGCAAGTATGTAAATTAGTATTACCTTATCAAAACGATGATGGGAGTATGACTTTCTACCATAGAAGCTAGACCACTTTTGACTGTCACGGTTTTGTTGATTTGTAGCGTATTTTTTCTAGTAATGATCATAGATGAATTAGCAACATACTTAATAATTAAATAAACCAATTAATCAAACATAAGAAGACATGATGAAATTGAACATGAAAAGTAAGGGACGTAAAACAATTACAGCAAGGTCCCTATTGCTCTTTTCTCCTCAAGTTTTTAGGAGGATTTTGCCTATAAAAATCCTCCTTTTCTGCCCCTCCCATCTTCTGAAAGTGGCTGTGGAAGGTAGTCTTTCAGTCCTTGTAACATTTACTGACTTCACGGTCAACTACATCTCTAATGATGCCATTGTCGCAGTCGTTAAACTCTGAATATTGTTTCTTTCATTTCTTACCTCCATACTTTTCATGTTTACCCGGCAGTCTGGACTCGACATTCTATAACTGAAATAATATTTCTTTGACAGACTTCCGAGGCGGAGGAGGATGACGATCAACCTTACCATCAAACTTCCTACTGTTTCTCATCCCATGGCCAATAGGAAGCCACCGTCGATGCCCAACATAACAGTTTTTACTCATCAACCTCTATGATGGTGTCACATAATTGCATGACGAACATGCTATATACCCCTGTCCATTCCAACCAAAGAAACTAGCACGAGCAGGATAATCATTGATAGTCATTAGCAATGCAGCACGCATATTAAATGATGCATTTAAAGCAGCATCACAAACGATGATTCTCTCTTCCCACAGTTCTTTAAGTTCATCAACAAGTGGTCGAAAAAAGACATCAATATCCTTTCCAGGGGCATTTCGGCCGGGAATCAATAGTGTCAACATCTTGTACATATCCTTAGTGCATAATCAAAAAGAAAAATTGTAAGCAATAAGAACCACCGGGCACATAATTTATGATAAGCTCATGCTTCTAAAATGATTAAAGCCATCAGTAGCTAAACCTACTCAAATGTTTCTTAGTTCATGAGTGAATTCAAGATACTTCATATCTAAATCTTTCCACTCCCTATCATCAACTGGATGACTCATTAAGTCTGGATCCATTGAATGCCCCCGCATGTGCCACATTATTTCTTTTGCAGTGTGACGCGAGCTATACACACACCTCAATCGATCATTCAAAGGAAAATACCGTAATACGTTTTATGGTACTTTTTTACCTTTTATTTTTTTACTCTTCCAACGGCTGGTGTTACATACTGGATAAACCTGTAGATTAACATTCACCTTCTAGAATTACACACAATCATACTTATAGACATGTATTGTTTTGTAGCCCAAACTGAGTTTACCCAATTTCGTCTTCGCCTCGTAATAAGAATCTGGAAGTTTAATCCCTTAAGGAAATGCATCTTTCAACAGCTTCAAAACAGAGTTCATACACTCATTGGGCCATTTGCAGAGCACCTTCAAATGCATTAGTTTCACTTAAAAATTCAATAACAAATACTTAGTACACCCTGGATACAATACCGATTCGCGCTCGGTTAACCACTCTTTAAATTCATCGTGATGTGCATCACCTAACACCTTAGCTTGTACTTCATCCGGCATGTCATGATCGAAGTTATTTCTAACAACATCATGTATAACTGTAACCATCTCATCAACTGATTCATTTATTGCATTGGTCGCAACATCGTCTTCGCCATGGTAATGTCACGTCGTATATAAAGTATTGAAACCATATTGGTGTATGTGTGCTCTAACTGTTTCTATTGGAAAACATTTATGGTTTAAACACCTCTAACAAGGACAACTTGTACAACCACTTTCATCAACATAGTCTTTGGCAATGTTGATAAAGGTAGACAACCCTTCCAAATACTGATCAGACAATCGGTGTTTCATATGTATCCAACTCTTGTCAATTGGCATCTTGACTATAAAAATAATAACACATTCAGTCATTCTTCATGTTTTCTTATGACTATATAGTCACGTTCATAAAGAAAGTTTTATATTTCATGTTTCAACTTTAAAAGTTTTATTAATTTTTATGAATAATTTATTTTATTATAATTACACTTATAATGTTTATAATTAATTTTTAATTTACTTTCTATTTATATAACCTAACACCTTAGCTTGTACTTCATCCGGCATGTCATGATCGAAGTTATTTCTAACAACATCATGTATAACTGTAACTATCTCATCAACTGATTCATTTATTGCATTGGTCGCAACATCGTCTTCGCCATGGTAATGTCACGTCGTATATAAAGTATTGAAACCATATTGGTGTATGTGTGCTCTAACTGTTTCTATTGGAAAACATTTATGGTTTAAACACCTCTAACAAGGACAACTTGTACAACCACTTTCATCAACATAGTCTTTGGCAATGTTGATAAAGGTAGACAACCCTTCCAAATACTGATCAGACAATCGGTGTTTCATATGTATTAAACTCTTGTCAATTGGCATCTTGACTATAAAAATAATAACACATTCAGTCATTCTTCATGTTTTCTTATGACTATATAGTCACGTTCATAAAGAAAGTTTTATATTTCGTGTTTCAACTTTAAAAGTTTTATCAATTTTTATGAATAATTTATTTTATTATAATTACACTTATAATGTTTATAATTAATTTTTAATTTACTTTCTATTTATATAATTAAATCTTATTAATGAAATTCTTAAAATTAATTGGTTTTATTAAAATTTCGGCAGCATAATGACATATTTTCCTTATTATCCAAAATTCAAACCTGCAAAA
>NW_010357392.1:0-8719 GCF_000414095.1 Morus notabilis
TTGAACCAAGTCCTAGCTTCTTTGATCAGTGCCTTTACTGCATAATTTGTTGATTCCAAGTCTCTTTTCTTGTCAAAATACCTCGACTTTTTGAGGACATTGCCGCTGAGCAATTCAGCTTCAGTCTTGATTCCATAGTAATTCATGACATTTCCCAACTTGTCATCGTAATTGGATTTGAGTTCAAAAGCTTCCTCGACGTAATCCTCAAATCCTTCCACCTCCATGTCATAGTCGTAACACTCACTAGCCACTTCCTTAGTGAAGAATTTTATCGAACTTGAATGTTCTTTGACATCCTTCACCTGTCGAAATAGCTTTCCAATGATACGCTTTGACTCGTAGGTTGGTTTGTCAGTCTTTTCCATGAAGTCCGGGTACTCTTTTGCACGCAGATGACCTGGGATTATTGCGGCCACACCTGTTTTTGGATAATCCACGGCAATTGAGGATAGCTTTGCTAGCTCAAGACATCGTTTGCTCCAAGCCTTTTCTGGTTCTCTGTCTGCAAAAACCTTATGAGCATTCGAAATAATTCCCACGTTGTCATTGACTATGTAGTCAGCAAAGTACTCCTTTATTTCCTGTAGATCAAGCAGAATCATTCAGTTATGAACTAGACAGCGGGGAAAGTGGAGAAAGTCTTCAAAGTGTAAACATTTTACACAAAATATTCATCAATATGAAAAATATATATATATTAGAAAAAAAAAAAGTGATAATTACAAGAAAACTCTATCAGAATTGTCAAACATTTACAATCAAAATATGTCATTCAAAGATAAAACTGGAACCACATTAAATGACAGATTTTGAGAAAAGTATACGATTAGTTAGAATCCATTTTGTACCTACTTTTCCTACTTTTCACATGAGTGGACAAAAAGATGTGTTTCAGGTATGCTTGTCAAGTTATTGATGAAAAGAGTAATACCTCCATTGTGACCTCATGGTCCAACGCTATTCTTGGTGCTGCGGTATAATCCATTGCTTTACATCGCTGAGGAGGAATAAGCTTACGGTCCCAACAGACGAAGTAAGTATCTCCGTCCAAATCACTCCCTGAGCATTCATCGGTGTGAGGCCTAAGAAAATTAAAAAGCTTAGTCAGTCAAAATTTCAAAATAGAGAGTATAGCAACTCATGGTAAGAAGATTACATAAAGTGCAGGAATGATCAATTTATGTACCAACAAAGTAGAAAACATGACATTTTTACCTCATTCCCTTCTGTGGAAAAACGACGCAATCTACCATGTGATGCAATTCTGGAACATCCACCGCCCTAAGGACCCTCACATCTCCTGGATGTAGACAAGGATTTTTAGCTACAACCACTTTTCCCTTAACAACAAACTTGTCAGAGCTTGAACTGTAGTTGTTGAAGACTAGAGAAGAATCATCAAAGAGCTGGGGACGAGAACACTGCACAAACACTTGACCGTATTCGAGTGTCCCAGTTTCATCTAAACATCCCATCATAAGTCTTCCATTGGGCACATGTATCCTTGTTTTGGTTCGCAATTCCAGCAGCTTTGACGCATGCAGTGTTTGCAGCATCATTGCGAGAAATGGCTCCTCATCTGGCTCATATCCACACATGAGCATTTCCTTCAGAATGTTTGAGATCTCTCTTGGAAACATCATCTTCAATTCATCTTGTGCTCTTAAAGAATCAGTTAAGATAGAGTCCAGGCGATTTATAGTCTCCTTTTGCTTCTTTTCAAAAACGCAATCTCGGACTCCAAGAGTTGACAAAAGAGTAATCAACTCCCGGTTCAGGAAGCACGGCTGGTACTTGCTCCATGCCAAAACATCTAGCTTGTTGTTCTTTGACTTGTACTTGCACATGCTCTTTTTTCTCAATGACAATTTCATTGAAGATGTGGGATCAACGGCCACAACACCTTTATAGCCGCCATAACGAATCTGAAAGGCTGATGGAGTATACCTGTTTAGACCACATTTTTTGGCCACCTCTTTGGCAAAATCTTCGGATATTTTGCCAATTCCGTCAGAGAAACAATAATTCTTCCCATCCCTTTTAACTTCTATGTCAGGAATTAGCTCAACTTCGTCCCTTCCAACTCTAAAAGTTTCGTGGGAAGAGCCAAAAGATTGACCTAGCCTAGCCGCATATCTTGCCACATTTTTAATGTCATGAAAATCACCCATCCAATTTCTGATATCTGCGGCAGTAAGTCCATCTCTTGAAGCAAACATCCAAAGGGAACCCTCTTTCAACTGACTCGATGAAAACGCAAGAAACTCGAACTTCTTGTCGCCAATGAGTATGCCATTTCTTAGAGTAAAAAGTATCCTGTCATAGAGTCGCGTTCGCCTTTTTCCATTCGCAGAACTTCCGCGTGCACATAAATCCGTTGAAGATAACTTATCCAAGTTCTCATCAACAAAAGAAACGCGAAGAAAATTGTCGATGTCCTTGGGGTAGTTGCGCAAGACGCGGTTGGAGAGATTGATCTCAGGGCCACAGAAGTATACTTTGGTTGGCGTTACCTGAACCCGATGTACATACACCAAGCCGTCTTCTAAAGCAATTGTGGGCATTTTCGGAATCTGCCCACTTGTGTTGTACTTTATATATTGCTTTTTAAGCCATCTCAGGGGATCGTAGCAGCAATCTTTTAAGTGATACAGTTTGTCTAGAGCAGACTCTATACATTCAAGAGGAATTCTACTCGGGTCGACTAACCGGAAAAAGTTGAGATCAAGTACTTCAGCAGGAAGACATCCATGTTGAACCAAGGAATTTACTTTGAATAGTATTTTGTACGGCAAGATGATTCCTTTAGGAGGAACCACCATGGGAACAAGGTCTGAACTAGAAGAGAAAGGACAACCTTGTTGCAGAGAGAATTGACCTTCGTCTTCTTTGTAGTAGACAAAAACATCGCGCAAGTTTGGAAGTTGGCGCCAGTTTGGAATCTCCAAGCAGAGAGCAGAAGATTGCCCAATGCAACATGATGGAGTGAAATCAACATCCCTTTCCCAGCATCTATTGACTTTCTGAAAAATCCGAGGGGCTCCTAGTAACTAGCAACGGAAAGGGGAAAGAAACTGTTAACTATTTCATCCAAGTGCCAAAATAAAATTATACAAACTCATTGTAGTTATATTGCCGTATAGAGGAAATGCAAACGTTTTGCTGAAGACATATCACAGATACTATTTACTTTTGGTCTAAACCGTAATGTTGACTTAAGAAATATGAAGTAGGAGATTGATAACATTAACAAACAGAAAAACAAGCATTCAGTGGTTTTGAGAACAGAACGGATACTTCTATACATGCAGAAGATATAGGTGGATTCCTAATCTTGGGTAAATAAAGCGTGAGAAGTCCAACAGAGAACAAACTTCAAGAAACAAAATGAAGTTTAAGAACTGCTTAACTTATTAGCATGGAGATGGTTAAGACAGAAAATCTATGAGTTTTTTTTTTTGGTGTCTCAATTCGCAAAATTCAGAAGACGTCAGAAAATAATCCTATTTTCAATATGCTCAAGAAAGAATTTCCTATGTAATCCTTACTACGAAACATAGAATGTTATTCATAGCCGAAAAATGGAGAAATTAAATACTATTTGAATTTTAGAAAGCATACCTGAAGGAGAAGAAACTTTGAAGTTTCTCCGTGCATCCGGTGTAGCTTAATCTGCCAAATGTTCTCATAGGAGATCTCTAGCTTGTAATCAACAGAACCATAAGACAAAAAGAAGTAGAGCTTCCTCTGTCCCTCTCCAAATTTAACACAGACATTCTCTCTTTCCCAAAGCACAGAAAACTTCTCCTTCAAAACCTGACATCCGAAGTGCAGCGTTACATCATCCATGCTGCACAGGAAGACCTCTGGCTTTCGTACAACTTCAGTGCTCCAATCTCGAGCTTTTAGATAAGAGTCACCATACCAAAAGCGTCGGTCGTCATCCGCCAGGGATTTTAGGATTTCGGCGCTCTCAGAGTCTACGAACTCAACCTTGGCATGTGCCCTTGAACCACTCTTGCACTGCGCGAACTCAACAGAACAAACAGTCCCTTCTCCAGTGTATAACTCCAGATGCCTCTTCACCTCCTCCTGGTCCTCAACACAAGAGAATCCATACAACTGAATTGTCTTTGCCATGCTGCAATACTAAGTTAAAACCCTGTTTCAACATACAAATACTATTAAGCAACTGAAAAGTTGAGTTATCTATTTTCATGTAAATTATAACGATAAATGACAATTTGCAATTAAAGGTGACGATTTTCATGCATATGCCATCAGATCTCAAATTCACAGAATCTAGAAAATTATCCCTATATAAACAAAACCCATAATCCATTTAGAAATTTGTTGTCAAATCCTAGTTTTAGACGACACATATTTCCTACTAAGTCAATTATGAAGTTCAAATTTTACTATCTAGCTGGAGTTGTATCCTTCTAACTGATCTATATATCACTCTAACATTTCTTACTCACCAAGGAACATAAATAGTGAAAATTGATCAGTTTAATCTACCTTAGCACAAATATATCATTCAAATTACAATGCAAAACAAAGTTTTTTTATGGAATTAGTTGAAAAATATCGCATTTATCTCAACAGGAAGTACACAATTATTATATACATGTAAGATAGCGTAAAATGAACGATAAAGAAATTTTTTGTTCCCAGAAGTTCATTAATACAATTAAACAATTTGGAATTCTACAAACCATAACATATGTACATGAGAACTCCTTTATGATCGGTAAAAACATACACAGTCCAACAAAGAGAACAAATCGGAAAAAAAAAACACTTCAAATTGTGATCATCTTCAAGAAAATTGAGACAACTAATGGAAAGAAAAGAATAGAAATAGAAAAAAAAATTAAACGAGTTGAAAATTTTTGTAAGTTCCCTTTTTAAGTCTTTCCTTGCTGGTGAAGTTTATTCAAACAATTTTTTTTTTTTCCATTTCTTCACTTGCTACGGTAACAGCACAAAAATCATAATGCCTGTGCAGAAAAACCAGAATCACAAACACACACACACGCCAATAAACAAAAGAACACTACTGATCATGATCATATTTTCTATCAACCAAGTACTGTTTAAACAATTCAACTAATTTTTCACCTCGAAACCGAGACTGAGAAAGATGTCAAGTACGAACTGATCGGAAAATTAAGAGAGAGAGGGAGAAAAGAGAGAGAGAAGAATTTGACTGTCCTCGAAAAATGAATGCTGAAACAGATGACAAATGCTTTGATGATGAATCGAATGCTAATGGGTGATTGGTATTTATAGTGAGAAAACATAGAAGCACAGAGTGAACCGTGCTATTGCTGGTCAATTTCGAGTTCTCTCTTTTCGCTGTTTCTCCCTCACTCTCTGTGTGGCGCGAACATATTTTGTTGAGAGTTGACGGTCATTGATTCCCTCACAAGTGAGTCTCTTTGGTCGTTGACGACATAAGGACCCGCAGGGAAAGTTAGTTACAAAGTTACATGAGGTTAGCTTATTATTGGCTGACACGTCAGCAACGAGATTCCTTTTTATAAGAATGGAGAAAATAAAGACATCATGGTACCAAGAACGTCAATTTCCTCAAAAAGAATTAAATAAAATGAAGATAAGAACATCAAACGCGTAGAGGGGTAAAACTGAAAAGAAATAAATATTTAGATTGTGTACTATATTGTAAGCCATAAATTAGGACGCGTTTGGAATTTATTTTAAAATGATTTTATTTTTTGTATGAAAATAAAAATAAAAACGTTTTCAATCTCAGACAAAAATAATTTTTGAAAATGTGTTTAGTAGTTTTATCAAAAGATTATTTTCAGTGTAAAAAACCTATTAATGACGAAAATAAAAAATGAAAAACGATTAAAAGCTATTTTTTATTTATCTATCATTTTACACTAAACTAAAAAATCGTTTTCATTTTTATTTTTTTTTATTGCGCCAAATATCATTTTAAAAACGTTTTTATTTTTTCTTTTTCAAAAAACGTAAAAAATAAAAACGGGATCAATTCCAAATACGGTATAAAATTCTCAATCTTGATTTATGAATTCTATTACACCTCAAATTTACTTGATAAATTGTAGCAATATGACAATTGGATCACTTATTTTCTACTGGACAAAATTTATACCTAAATCACACTTAGAAATGAAAATTTAGGTGATTAATTAGTCGGGATTAAGTACAAAATAAAAAATAAAATAAAATTTCAGCTGTTAGCATAGACTAAATAAATTTCAAGTATAAGTAAAATGTTAACAATCGTAGATAGAAATTATAATCTTAATAAAAGAAACATTACCAAAAACAACAGGGGCCAAAGGGGATAAGCTAGAAGCGTGCAATTACCAAAAACAACAGGAATACTCTAGAATCCATAAAAAATAAACAAATAATTAACTAAATTCATGTCATGGATTTATCTAAAATATGGATAAGAAACCCAACAATGTAGTAAGAAGATTCCAGAATTCTAGAACTGAAATAGAGTTATAAAAATGAAGGAATAGTCTAGAATTTGGATTGGAGCACTACACTAGCCCATATGCTTGCAATGATGAGGAATTCAGTTTCCCCTTGTTTCGTAAGTATTGACTGACCAGAGAGAATAATTGGCCAAAATATTAATTTATTTTATAAAAAAAAATAAAAATAAAAATAAAGGAAAAAAAAAACCCCCCTTAAATATTGGACACGACTACTTCAGAGAAAGTGGCAAAACTTGCTAAACAAGAACTTGGGAAGCACTTGGAGGGAGTGAACTCTCTACTGTGAACTATCCTATTCATTTTATGTGGGACCTTTTGCCTTCCGCACTCTATGTGGAAAAGTGCTTTTTCCTTCTCCCATTTTTCCGTTTAGCTTCTTCTTTTTTGTTTTTTAGTTGCTAATATTCAAGCGCTTGGTCTATAAGTTGTTCTTTGTTGCGCTTTGGTCATTCAGGGTGGGGCTTTCTCCATAGTCATAGGTGAGGGCATGTTTTTTCATGTGGAAATTTCCATTTTGATATCTTGTGTTATATTAAAATCTGTTTTTAGTAATTTGTGTTTTTTATAATATTAAATTGGTACCGTAATATTAAGAGAATTTTTTTTTGCGTACCTTAAGGTCCTTTTTTGAGGGGAAAAAAAACAAGTTTGCCCTTACTAATTATTTCTCATTTAAAAAAATTCTTATTATTGAGGTTCTAATTTTAAAAATATCAATTATTATAGAATATTACAAAGATACTAAGTTAAGCATATATATTACCATATATGCCCTTATGGGTTATTTTGGGGTATATTTTATATATGGTTAATTTTTATTTTATGTAATATGCTTGTTTTTTCTCATAATATTATACATATTTACTTACCTTTTAGCCCTAATTGATTGTTTGTATTCAATTATTTGATTTATTTTTATTATGGTATTTGAATTTAAGCATTTTATTTGATTTATTTGGGGTAATCACTCGATTGTTTGGAAGGAGGAAAGGAAGATAGAGAAACGAAACAAACATTTTAACCCCACTATTAAATCTATAAAAAAAAATCCATACTGAAAAGACTATTTTACTCTTAAAATAATGTTATCAAATAGTGAAATAAACAATATAGTAATTAAACAAAAAACTATTATTGTTTATTTATCTTTTCTATTATCTCTCCCTCCTATCAAATAACGGAAGGATGGCTACAAATCTTCTTCATCCTTCACACTTCACATCCTTTCAAATCTAACCAACTATCCATCATGTTTCCCTCCTTGCTACCAGACGTACACTTAATTCCTCTCCGGTTGTAATCAAAATTGATAAAAGTCTAGCACTGCCAAATGACCCAATTGTTGTCCCATGCATCCAGAGTAAGGAACGTGGACTTTCAAAAGACTCCCGTTCATTAATATCTTGTAAATAATTTGTTCAGTCACGAAAAAAGTTGCTCAAAAGAACCCTAAAGGCACTAATTATCTCTAGAAACAGTGCACCCAGCGAGATCTTGAGTCTTCAACCAAAGCCTTCTGGTCAGTAGAGATGTAAAAATGGGCCGGCCCAATCTGATCTTGCCCATTCTCTTTAAGCCCACATGGGACATGGGTCAGACAGGCCCACATATTGTTTTGATGGATCGTGTCAGGTTGGTCCATGAAAAATCAATTCTCAGCTCAACCCATCTCACAGGTTAATTTTATGTGAGCTAAGCTTGATCGGTCCATGAGCCGGGCCAAACCATGCCGTACCATGAGTCGTTATCAGACCGGCCCATTTGAACCCATTTATGAGTCAGGATGGATTGGCCCATCTTAGCCCATCATAAGTTTAGATGGGTCAGTCCATCTTAGCCATGAATTTAATCAATTTTTTTGTTATTTTTTTTAAATATATGTTTTTTATCTTATAAATAAGTTTACAAATACAAAAATCTAAATAGTCAATAAAAATATAAAAAATATATATTTTATTTATGCATGTCTCATTACAACCTTTTGAAGGAGAATCCAATGGAACACAACCTATATAAGAATAAAAGAGTATATTTGTAATAATTGCACATAAAATATTTACAAGATTACTAAATAAAAATTAAACAAACAAAAACACATAAAAAAACATAAAAATAATTATTATTTATAACTACAACGTACAACTAGTTGTAGTATTACAAATACCTAAAATCACAGGTAAACATGACTATATATATATATATATATATAT
>NW_010357392.1:8818-11843 GCF_000414095.1 Morus notabilis
ATATATATATATAACAAAGGTATATAGTAAATAGTTTATAAGAAATACAATAAGTATTATATATATATATATATATTAAAAATTGGGTCAAAATGGGTTTTGGATGGGCCGGCCCAGTCTAAGCCAAGTCTTGCTTGACTCATGAATTTTCACAGACTGTGTCGTCTTGGCCCATGTACCGAGGTATGCCGATCCAACTCAGTCCATCAATATTGATGGGTTAGACCGTGTCTTAAACAATGTCGTGTTATGTTGTGATGACCTAACACTGTATCAGGATGAGTCTGAATCGATCCACGGACCACAATCCATAGTTGCATCTCTGCTTGTTAGCGCATGTTCCCATGCATCACATTGGATGTTCCTGTGCTTACAGCAGTATAAAACTCGTGAAGATAGAGATTCGAGAACATCAAAGAAAGAGCACATTTTACAAAAATATAACATCATTTAAAAGTTTCCCGATACCATATTCGTTCCTCTAAATTAAAAAACCAAAATGACAAAATTACCCTCAAAACGTTAGGGTATTATGCAAAGGGTTGAAATTAAAATGAATCACACAAACCTATGAGCTGTCTGTTTCAGCTATTGGGACGTTTGGGTCCAATTCTAATCGTACCTAACAATTCAAATGGACGTTTAAATCAGTAAAAATAAGAGCTCATTCAAACCACTATGGCCAACTTAAACATTCTCAAACTATTAAAATCATAATTTATACCCTCCCTTGAATTCAAACTAGCCGAATGGTTTTGCTACAGCAAAACAAACACTTTTTTGCTTTTTCTCTCTCATCAACTTAAATTTTAAAAATATCATAATTTTTTCGATTGGAAATATTTTTTTTAACGTATTCATAATGAAAAGAATAACAAATTTCCATCCATTGTGCATATTTTTTAATGTCATTTACAATGAGATTTTATATGATTTATTACAAAACTCTAATGACAATTTTTAACACTTTATCCAAACACAATTTCAGATTTTATTCCTAATTCAAATTACAATTTATTTGCGTATCCAAACAATAATTTGAATCACAAGTCGAATCACTACAGTTCAAATTCTATAATTCAAACCAAAAAGATTCAAACTTCCACAGTTTGAATTGTTGAATCAAACAAGGCCCTAATAGTTTATGCTACAAAGACTGCTTAATTTGTCTACTTCCACCTTGTGGATGTATCTGAAGATTAAATATGTTAAATAATGCCAGACAGCCTCAAGTCATCGCACAATTAAAATTAAAATGATGAAACCTCCCGCGTAAGAAATAATGTCGACTATAGCAACATCTCAGCAATTTGAACAGCATTAAGTGCAGCTCCCTTGCGTATTTGATCACCGCAGACAAAGATGTCCAACCTGCAGAGAAGAATGCCATCAGTATATGAAGGTTGTTGAAATTTTTTTAATTTTTATTTTTAGAACTAGAGATTTATTTCTTACCCATATTTCCCATCCTGAGACACATCACGGCGGATTCTGCCAACTGCGACATCATCTTTATTAGACACCTCCAGCGGTGTCGGGAAGTTATTTGATGCCCTATCATCAATAACCACCACCCCAGGTGCGTTCCTCAGAATATCCCTTGCCGTGTCCTGCACATCCATTGGACTTTAACACTTCAAACAGAAAAAGAAATCATAAATCCAAGAGAGTTGGGGCAGGAAGGAGGCACAAATGATAAAAATATTGATAATAGTGAGCAGAAACCTAGCTCTGGTGCAACCAGTCAGCATCAAATACAAGAAGACACCCATGCAATTTTCAATAATCTTAGAGCATCTCCAATGCGTGCCAAATTTTGGCATTTGAGTGAACAAATCACTCTCCTACGCAATGCTATTTTCTATGCTAAATATGGCAAATGACTCGGTGGCAAATTTGGCAATTAATAGTTATTGGTTGATAACTTTTTCATTTAATCATTACAACATTGTTCTTTTAAAATTATTGAAATGTCAAAATTCTTATAAGTTTCAAAGCTTAACAATTATGACAAAAAGTAGATATAACATTGGAGCACAAATAGCATATCACATCAAATATGCTAATTCCACGCTTCTTGATGACAAACATAGTATTGGCATTAGCATTTACATTGGAGATAGTATTACATGATAAGCTTACAGTTTAGAGCTACCAACTAGCTTTCTCAAAATACAAAATTATTTCCCCTCACTTGGAAAGTCCATTTTCTTTTAAATATTTTCATTTTTCCAATATAGTAGTTGGGACTCTGAAAACACGTAAACCTAATAAAACGTGGAACCCCTCACCCCTCTTCTTTTAATAGGTACGTGACACTGACTGACTACAATGGATCAATCATCATCATTAGCTTAGCATATCAGAAAGCCTAAATGAAGACAAAGATGAGAATTGAAAATTTGAAATTCAAATGCAAAGCTAAATAACGGCCAATAAAGATGATACCTACAAGAGGGAAACCTCTTTCCTTAACATAAACTACACAAAGAGACTTGTGTTGCATAGTTTCATCTAAATTAAGTCCAACCAGTTATTTTTCCGAGTAATATATGCACAAGAAACATCTTGATCAAGAACTTATGGTTTAGGACTTAAAGATTTTACTATAAGACAGTGGAGCATTGTTACCTCATCAAGAGGATTCTCGAACTGAAGATTCACACTTTCTGCATGAGCACGCATCACAGGAACCCGTATGCATGTGGCTGTCACCTTGACATCATTGTTGTTCTGAAAGGAAAAAGGCAGTGAACTAAAGCAAATATACCCGCAGAACAAATAAATCCGAACAAAGAGCGCTGAGCCGATTCAAATTCGATAAGAGTGAAATTACCCATATTTTCCGTGTCTCTTTGACTAATTTCATTTCCTCTTCATTGTACCCATTGGGAAGCACAGAAGAATTGTGTGAAAACAAATTAAACGCATACTGCAAATGTCAAACCATAGAAAGGTAATTCAAGAAAACTTCAAGGAATAAAATATATATATATATATATATATATTATTTTATAATTTTTCT
>NW_010357392.1:11969-39249 GCF_000414095.1 Morus notabilis
ATATATATTATTTTATAATTTTTCTTTCATAAAGTTCAACAAGGAAGAGCAGACAAACCTGTCTCTGGAATATCTTACATGTAGGTGGTTTTCCTGCCAGAACCTTAAGAAACACAAAAGACAAATCACTTAGAACACAACAACCATACCCAAAACATTCATATTCAAACTTAAACAATGAATTAAAACCAAACCCGATTCAAGATAAGACGTGTGAAGAAGAGGAGGCACCTCATGGGTTTGCTGCTCAAGCTCCCTCATAGCAGCAGCACCAGCACCACTAGCAGCTTGATACGTACTAACAACCATTCTCAATACCTGAAACCATTTTTGTTAGGCCAATGTTAAGTGTCACAATGTGATGATCTTTACCTATGATGAAAATGTCAGTTTTGGTAAAAATTTCAAGGGTTTGGATTTATGGAAGTATTTTTGTTAAGTATCGATGTCATCATGTCAGTGTCCGGTAAATTATGTTGGTAAAATTTGACATTCTTCAAAAATATGGATTGGAAACCTGTAATCATGATAATATTGCCCAAATATAGATAAAATTCTAGATGTCTACTTCTTTGATAAACTACCACTCAAGGCCCGTTTGACAAATACATTTTAAACCATGATTTTGATTCTGCTGTTTTCCTCTCTTAAAAAACTTTAATTCAAAAAATCTCCAACCAATGTTCTCTCACAAAATTCCCGCCAATAAATCAAAATCATGCGTTCAACCAAACGGGCCCTCAGTTTTACCAATCACGTATTCAAATGCCAAGAACTCGCAGATTATTAAATGGACAGTAAAAATCTTAAGATTACCAGCAAAAAAACACATGACATCACATTTTTTATAATACTCATTGAAACGAAACTCATCCAGACATAAATAAATCCAATCATAAATCACATTTTAATCCAAGCATAAAAAGCACAAAACTTTACTCATCAGAAACCAAAGGATTATATTTGTTCAACCAATCAAATTTTCATCAACAATGTTGATATTAGCAACTTCAACCGCAAAACACTCCCAAAAACTTCAAAAAAAAAAAAGTTCACTAACATTTGAACGCCGATGCAGAGGCGTGGCGGCGACCAAGCAAATGATGGTGGAGCAATTAGGGTTGGCGATAAGCGCGCCTTTTCCCTTTCCAACCTTAATCCCTTCCATGGCCTCCGGATTAACCTCCGGTATGACGAGCGGCACGCCATCCTGCATCCGAAAAGCTGAGCTGTTGTCGACAACAATGGCGCCGCGGTCGACGGCGAGAGGACCGAACTCTTTGCTGATGGAGCCGCCGGCGCTGAAGAGCGCTATGTCGACGCCATTGAAGCTGTCCTCGGTGAGCTCCTCGACGACGTAGCTCCGGCCCTGGAAAGCGATGTTCTGGCCGGCGGAGCGCTTGGAGGCGAGCATTTTGATGGAGCGGTAGGGGAAGTCGCGGTCGGCGAGGACGGAGAGGAACTCCTGCCCGACGGCGCCGGTGACGCCGACGACGGCGAGAGAGGGGGCGTTTTCCTGGAGGGACATCCGGACACGGGCTGGGCAGGGCCGGGAGTTGGATTGGGGGAGGCGTGCCCCGCCCAGGAAGTGAGAGTGGAGGTGCTGTTGGGTTAGAGACGCCATTTTTGAGTTGGCGAGGTTTAGAGAGAGAATGACAGAGAGGGTTTTAGGAGAGAGAGAGAGGCGGCTGAAGAAGTCGATGATACGCTTGCAGTTGGACTTGGAGCGACAGTGGTTTAAACATTTTTTAAGCACTAGCTGGTTAGCATTATTGAATTAATAACTGTAATTACAAAAGTAACCCTCACATTCAAAACTTTTTACGCTTTTCAAAATATTAATGGTCGTTTCGGTCCGTGTTTAAGGGAGTGATTTTCATTATCAACTCAAATTTTATGAGAGAATTTATTGGTAGAAATTTTTTTATTTAAATTTTTTACGAGAGAAAAATATTATAGTAGAATTAGTATTAAGGATTTAAATACCTGAAATAATCGTGTCTTAAATAGTGTCGCAAAATTCATTCTACACTAATTATTTTATATTCTGTGTTACATTATCTTATCTTATTTTACACATATAAAAATGCAAATGTGGACTTAGTTTCTTTCATTTTGTTCAATTGGGTTTGTTCCTATTCTTTTCACAATTCTTATGTATAGCGGGTAGGAATTATATATTTACTGTTATATTAGTTTTTTATTATTTGCAGTGAGAATAATTTTGTGTTATGTATTGTAAATTTTTATTGTGGGCATGCACAAATTTGACCGTAAAAAATATAATTTAATGAGTAAAAACAATCATAGCAAAGATTAAGTATTATCTTTCAATAAGCTTAAGATGTATAAAACAAAATAAGCTCAATATGTATATTACAAAAATATAGGGCATGTTTGGAATTGTTTTTCATCTTATTTTTTATTCTACATGTCTTTTAAGGTAAGAAAATAAAAGGTCTCTAAACTGCGTTTGGGTAGCACATATTTTGAAAATGAGAATGGAAACAAAAAAAATTAATAAGTAGAAAATAGTTAAAAGTTATTTTCTAATTTTTATTTTCATTTTCTAATTTATCACTTAATATGCATTTTTTAAAATACTAGTTAGACTCCATGTGCTATGGACGAGGATAGTAATTTATGTATTCAGTTTTGATTACCATGTTATTATTAAAGCATATAAAATTTGAATATAAAATCCCAAAATGAAAGAAGGAGATGCGTTAAAATACACATTTCAATTAAAGTTGTGTTAAAGTCGAATATTATACATGTATAGATAAGTATAACATATTATCAATGAAACTATTATGTTCAGATGAATCAAGTAGAAAATTAATCAAACTGTACATATGAAAAAAAAACCTTCAAATAAGGGCGCATTTCGAAATAATTATCTCAATGGGGTAAAATAATATTTTAAGGGCTATACTTTTTAAATATACATTTTAAAGGATTGAAATGAAAGGTTTGAAAGAAAGTTAAAAAAAATAAAAATAAAAATAAATAAAAACTTCATATTTGAAATAATTATTTTAGTGGAGTAAAATAAAATTTTAAGGGGTATATTTGTTAAATGTATACTTTAAGGGATTGAAATGAAAAGCTAGAAAAGAAAGTTAAAGGGAAAAAAAAAAGAAAAGGAAAAGCACAAATAACTTGATTAAAAGTTTAAATAGTATTTTGTGAGAGGATGAATAGTGAAATGTATTCACATTTCTTCAGAGCTGCAAGTGTACGTTGGGTTAAATGGACCGGCCCAAGGTCTGACACTATTGGCTCGGGCCTGGCCAGCTTAAGTGTTCAGGCCAAGTTAGGCCCATGTTTCAAGCCCGAAACCTTAGCCTGGCCCGAACAATTTTTTCTTAAAAATACCTTGTAAATTTCGAGCTAACCCTAAGCCCATTGAGTTCTAGGGACCAACCTGGTCCGGCGCGGTAAATAACCAGTCAAAATTCCCATTCGGACCGTCGAGACAAGGCTAGGCAGCCCGAACTTTCACCTATATACTTCTTATATAATTATAGATTATAGATAGATTATAAATTGAAAGTTTCTCTGATAGTCCCTGCAAAAATAAATTACCAGACTCCTTATTTTTTAGTCATCATATTTATATCAAAATTTGTCTTTTTTACATACTTTTTTAATCTAGTGTGATTTTGATCAAATCTAACGATCAAAATTTGTCTTTTTTACATACTTTTTTAATCTAGATTACTGATAGAATGGATTACAAAAAAAACTCATTTATAGATTGTAGATATCCAAATACAATTTTACTTTTTTATACCTAAAACACTTAAAAAAAATAATCAAATAGAATTTCAAAAACAATCTCAACATCATTCTCAAAAAATTCTCATTTTAATTTTTCGCACTAAAAACAAAAAAATTTGAAAACGCTGCCATTTAATTTCTCGTTAACGTTAAAATATGCCTCTTATCCCACTTAAGAACAGCTCCCCATTATACATATACTAAAAGAAAGGACGGGATTCACTGTTAATGCTACAATGCTATGAACAGTGTCTTTCCCGTTTTAGCCCTGCTTTTTCCTTCTGATGAAATTTTAATTACCGTTATGTCCTTTTTAATGTTCAGTTACTATATTGCCCTTTATTTTAATTTCATTTGTTTTGTTTTATTATGACTATTTTGGTCATTTACACTTAGATTGAGTATTTTACTTTTTTTCTTTTCGTTTGTTGCCTTCTACTACCTTCTACACCTGTATTTTTTTATGCTGCCTTCTGCAACCTTCTACATCTTTCTTTTTTTTTTCATTTTTGGACCAGATTTTCTTGCTTCCCATCTTCTTTCTTTTTGCTTACTTCTTGCTTCGGCTGCTTCTTATCTTCTGATCTTCCTCATTGTTGCTATTTCTTATTTGATCTTTCTTTGGTTGATGTTTACGATGTAGATATTTTTAATTGTCTTTTACTCACCTTTTTTTCTCTTTCGATTAAGAAATTTGGGTGAGATTTTTACTGTTCTCGCGCATGTTTCCGTTGTTTCCATTGAGGATTTTGGTTGGGTCTTCTATTTTGGTCTTTTGCTTCATCCTCTTCTTAATCTTTTTTTTGTGTTCTCCGTTCGATTACTGTTGCGGGTTTGGTGTAATGCTTTTTTTTGTTAAATAAATTAGTCTCCTTCAGCTATGTTCTTAAAAATTTATTTAGTCATTAATAATTTAGAAATTTCATTATAATTTTTTTATTTGTTTTTTGAAATATGTACCTATTTGTTAATGATTGTTTGTTTTGTTTGTGGTTGATTTTTACAGGCGGAGTGCAGATTCTGCTCTCAATGTTCTTCTTTATTGGTGTCGCTTGGCTGGAGAAATTTGGGAATTTTATGCACTTTTACCCGATTTGTTTCATGGGTCTGCTTTCGTCTGAAAGTTGGGGCTTTTATTTTCTCTTCTTTCTGAGTTCCTATTTCTTTTGCTCCTTTAATTTCTGACTACTTATATTTCATTTTGCTTATCTTCTTCTTGCAGGTTTCTCTGATTTCTCTTGATATCTCCAGATTTGTATCTTTTTATCTCCTGCTTTTTTGCTTTTTTTAGTTTACAAAAGGAGCCGTGGCCTCATATTGTTTCCCCTTGATTCATCTTTCTTAGAATGTTGTATCTGCTACTTTTTTTGCTCATTTTTGTCTCATTTGGGTTGAGCATTTGAGGCATTTTGTGGACTTTTTCTTCCTTCTATTTTTTTCTCTCTCATCTTGGTGGACATTGGTTATGATTTGTAACTTATCTTTGATTTTCTTTCTGTTCTTGGTTTAAATCTGTTTAATCTTCCTTTTTCACTTATGATTTTGTTGCGTCGCATGTTTTTCCCTTAATTCTGTTCATTTTTTTTTATTTATTTTCTGCCCCTCCTTTTTGTTTCCTTTATTTTTCTGCCTCTTTAAGATAATAATCTTCATTTTAATATGTTTATAATTTTCCTCATGCCTGATGCATTTTGGTTTTTTTTACCTCCCGCAGAATGTTTCTCTACATGCCTGGAGCTTTTCTTCTCTAATTTTATGCTGCAAATGGGTAATTTTTTTTTTTTTTGTTTCATTTATTGATATGCTTAGTTGTCCTCCCTATGTTGCTGATTTGTCTTCCTATCTTCACCATTTGCTCTCATTTCACTGCAATAATATTAAATGATTTGCTAATTATCTGAAATTTGTGGCCATTTTGCTCCGTTCCTTTTTCTACCCTTTTTTTCTCTATTAGTTTTCTTCCTATTTCTACACTCCTTTTCTTTTAAAATAATTATTGTGGCATTGGGTATGTGATTTAGTCCACAAATTTTGATTTTTTACGCTCTGTAAACCAACCTTGCCATGTTAAGTGTTGTGTAATTACATGGCAGTTACTATTCACATCTGCTTTTTCCTTTCTTATTTATGAAGACTATTGTCTTGCATCAATTTATTCTTCACTATGTTTCCCTTGTACCTTTCTCTTGCTCTCACATGTTTATCCCTGATCATTTATTGCTTTCTTTTACCCATGACCATTTATTGCTCTGCTCTTTTACTCTTCTATTTCTGACTGCCTATCTTTACGTTTGTTTAATCTTTCATCATTTACTCTTCGATTTCATCCTCCATCATTTAGTGCCATGTTTTCCTATTTGCTTATTCCTCACCGCCTCTGACTTTGCCTGGTTTGTTCATACCTCACTATTAAAGCAGTCTTTGGACCGATTCAGGTACGATTAATACCCCTTTGCTATTAATTTTTGAATGTCATTTGCTAATATTGAATAAATTCTTTCGCTGTAGTATTGTGTATATCCATTATTTTTCCCCTTTTTTATTTCTATTGTACTTCTTCGTGCATACTTTTATTCTTTATTTACTACTTCTTATTCACGTGTAATGTTGGTGAGACACTTTTTTTATTGCTAATGACTGCCGTTAATTTCCCTCCGTCCTTTTTTTTTTTTGGCCTTGTTCTTTTTCTTCCCCTTATTTTGTACTGCCTAAACAGACTTATGTATTTCCTTTCACTTTATCTGTTTCTTAACACCATGGATCCTTTACCTTTAAATACCATATTTACACATATGTCTTTATCCCATGCACCTTACCATCAGGTCCTTTTTTTTTCTCCTTTCTTATCCATTTTCCCCTCTAAATGGCAATGATGACTATAATTGATTTGCACATGTCAGGCTTCATAGTGTTTGTCGAGACATTGCTGCGAATCCATTTTCTTTATGTTGATTTTGTTTTTCTCTTTCCTTACTGATTCATAATTTGTTACTCTTTTGTTTTTAGCTCTAATTCTTCCCGACTGTTACGTTTTACTCTTTAATTGGTGTACTCTTTGAATTAATTTCCTCTCTTTCTCTTATGATATTTTCTTTATAACATTAATTTATATTGAATCCCTCACATTTCTCTATTGACTACTTAAATCATTAATTCTTTATCTATATCATTTATTGCTCTTCATTTTTATTTCATTCTTTTTCTCTTTCGTTATAAATGGTTTACTTGGAATTATTTCCTGTTTGTGCATCCTCATTCTATTATACAAAATGAAGTATGATAATATTGTTGTTCCGAAATTTTTAGCCCTTTTTGTTCCATATTTTTCTCCACCATGTTCTTTTGTTTCCCTGATTCTATTGTCTTTATGTTGTTTAACCTTTTATTTCTTATTCCCTTATCCCTATTCTGCCCTCAGATTTTCACCCATTCTATACAAATGCAACTATACTTTTTTACTTATTTCCTGATTTATTCAACTTTTTTTCATTTGCATGGTAGTCTGTGGACAACATTGTATTTTAGCCTGCTTCGCCATTCCCCCTAACATGCAAATCCTAATCAATGGTGGGTATGACATCTTATTAAGCTTGAATTTTGTGCAGTTGCCCATAGAAAGCAGCCATAAAATTACTATTGATATATAAGTTTGTCTGCCCATCATACTTTGTTGAAAACATCCAATGTCTGAGCCATGATTGTTAAATAAAACTATTATCGTATCCCTGTCATATGACCTTCTTTTGGGTCCGTTTACTTATTTCGTCATTTGTCTATTTACTTGCTCATGTATCTACATACACATATGACTTAATGGCCTTCATTATTATATTCAACTTTTATTATTGTTCTTCGGCCATTTCTTTTGCCATTCTATTTATTTATTTGTTTACCTACTGATATGCCTTTACGTCCTCACATTCTTTATTATCTAATCTTTTATGTGCTTTATTTGTTTATCTACTAATATACCTTTATTTCCTCACATTCTTTATTATCTAATCCTTTGTGTTTATTGTTGTTCCCTTTCCCTTTATTTATACTTGCTTCATTCATATTCAGTCTTTCATCCCTAAAACACATGTAAACATCTATCTTTTATATCTTTTTAGGATACAAATAAAAGACTAAGATAATAGAGTCCCATATTCTTTCATCTCCGTAGCTATGATCATCTATGTAGGATATGTACAAAACACTATAAATAAATATGAAAACAATCACATGTGATCATCAAATAACATAAAACATAATATGCATAGTAATGTCATCACATTTCTCTTCTTCAAACTTTATTGTACTTATCATTACTATGTAAAATAACCAAACAAAAATGTTCTAACATTCATGTTTTATTCTTGCTCTTTTCTTAATCTGCCATCTATCCTTTTTACTTTTTTTTTTGTCTTTTCTTTTCCCTTCCCGCCACCCCCTTTTTAACTTTGTTTATTTATTATTTCATTTTTCAATTATCTATTTACAATTTTAAGGCTAATCATCATCTTCTGCCTCATATTCATATTGTTGTATCCTTTACTGCTATCTACACCTGCTTCCTTGATATTGCACGATAGGAAATATATTTACAGCCTTTGAGGTATCATTAACAGCTTACATCCATAAAATTTTAATTATTAGGCCTGATACTGAATGTGGCAAATTGCTATTCTCATTGACATAGAATCCCTAAAATCTGTTTCTTATTCTTAGACAATATATAAGAAATTACATATATAAATTACCATGTATTTTCCTTTGTAAATCGTTGATTCCAACATATTGATCTTTTGTTCCATTCTCTGCTCACTCACATGCACGTACATGTAATTTGCCTCACTGTATTTTAGTTTCAAAAACGTTTATTTTGTTAATACACACACACACACACACACACACACACTATTGTGGCAATGATGACAAGTAATTTTCACATGTTCAGTCCTCCACAATTTGCCCAAAAATCGCCCTCACTATCTTTGTCTTCTGTTGCTTCTCACTGTATTTACTTTATTCCATTAAAATTTTTGAATCATGTATATATGGAAAGACAATTAATACTTGATACCCATAACGATGCAATTTATAATTAAGTATTTATTATTGATGCACATTTAACAAATGACAAATAATGTGAGAAAATAATAGCCTTCCATCTTTTTTCCTCCTTCCCATCACAATTAAGCAACCAACTTCTTCACTTTCTTATCCATTTCTCTATGCTCACACTATTCTATTTCTCTCTTTTTCTTCCTTATTTGTTATTTTTCCATTTCTCATGGCTACTTTTTTACTATACAGGTTCTTTCTTTTTCCTTTTGCCCTCCCGCCCTTTTCTTCCTCCATTTATACCTAATATTCACCATGATGCAATTTATAATTCATTATTTATTATTTATGCACATTTACCAAATGACAAATAATGTGGCAAAACAGTAGCTTTGCATCTATTTTCCTTCTTATCTTGACATTTAACTTCACTTCTTTATACACTAAAAAAATCAACCAAACGGTAAGCTAAGTACACTAATTTGTATTATTCATGAACAAAAACAATATTTCTAATTCTAAATACATATCTAAGCACACTCCGTCACAATTCTCGATCAAAAGAAGCAGAATCTACAAAACGGCCAAAAATAAGGTGATATTACTATCTCTAAATCAAAATATTTCCAATCCCATGAACTATTAATACTAACCCTTCAAAAATATACATTTTGCAGGTTAAAAAAAAAAAAAAAAAACAACAACAACAACAAGGAAAGGACTGAAAAAAAGACTCCCAGTTATAATGTAAATAAATACTTATTAGAACATTATATAAACCTGCTCATATATAAATATGTATATATAAACTACTTTTATATTATAAAAATTATCAAGACTCCATATAACATAATACTTTTTTTTCTCCTCTCCCTCATTGCAAAAAATGCTCTCATCTTTAAGTTCTATCACATTTACAACAACTATAGATAATACAAAATTATTACCGCGGCAACGCGCGGGTATAACACTAGTTAAGAACTATAAGAAGAAGCGGGTGACATCCGCTAAGCGTGGCGGTCGGAGAATCGAAACGTCGTCGTCTCCTTATCCTCTAAAGTTTCCTCGGAGGTTCAGACGGCGTCGTCTTTTCTCCAAATCACCGTTTACTGCTCAAGACATCTTATAATCCAAGTTCACCCAATCTCAGGTCGCTTTCCCTTTTTATTTTTCTCTAATTTCGTGTGTGTGTGTGTGTATATACACACACACACACACACACGCACGTATACGTGTTTGTATGTATAATTTGTTTGTTTCCGATGGTTGGTGAGACTATCCTGCGTAAGAAAGTTTGGCTTCCGTCGTTCAATTCTACTTTTTTTTTTAACTGGGTTTGTGAATTTTCTGTGTTCAGTTTTCTATTTCAAATGAGTTTTGTGATAATTCCTGTGAAATAGGAAATATGTTTTCTGAAACCTTGATTTTAAGAACAAATTAACGCTATTGAGTTCTTTATGGGCATAGTGTTTAGTTTATTTTATTTTATTTCACTTCTGTTATTATGACCCATTTTCTGTAGAGGACTTGTTGTATTAAGTCAAAAATGATATCATATTCATCTCCTTGTCATCAGGAGAGATTATGGAAGATGATGCAATATTGAGGGGAGACAAGCTTATATTGAGAGGATTGATGTTCCATGGTTTTCATGGGGTGAAATCTGAAGAAAAGAAGCTGGGTCAGAAGTTTTTGATAGATGTTGATGCTTGGATGGATCTCCGCCCGGCCGGTTTATCTGATCGGTTGTCTGATTCTGTTAGTTACACCGACATTTATCGGTGAGTACCGATCTTCAATGCCTCTTTTACCATCTCAATTTTTGTCATCCAGATAAATTACTTTCCACTTTGATTCTTGTTCAATGTGAATGTTTCCTTAGTTTAGTTTTCCTTGATATCTTTGCTCAGTAATCGGTTGTGGATTTGCTTTCCATGACTGACTTTGTGCCGTAAAGAAAAAGTAGTCTGTTATTGCTCGATGGCTTATTTGAAAAATCCAAATTAACTTTTTTGTGTTTTTCGCAGAAGCGCTTCCAGGAGAAGCCATGTGGGTTTAGTTTCCCCTGAAAGAGCTTCTAAGAGCTAAAAGTTCTTTTAGGATTTTATCCGAACACGTGTGAAAGTTATTTTGGTTTTAGGGAGCCAAAACTGAGTTCTAAACTTGTGCCAAGCAGATCCTATGTTCTCATGTATGAGATTTTCTGTTCTGTTTCTGATGCAAGATCTGTTGCGAATTTGAACTGTAAAACTGCAGCATAGCGAAGGAAGTAGTTGAAGGACAACCCCATAATCTTCTTGAGTCGGTTACTCAGCTCATTGCATCTACAACCTTAACAAAACATCCCCAGATTACGGCTGTTCGTGTGAAGGTCGGGAAGCCTCATGTTGCTGTTCAGGGTCCTGTTGACTATTTGGGTGTCGAGATTCTTAGATTCAGAAGTACTGATGTACCAGAGTAGGAGAATTATTTTGGTTTGCTTAACTTTGTCAGCATGTGTCCTACAACTGATTGGTATTAAGGATTGAGGGAATGGGTGTGCAAGTATGGAAGAATTTCACAGAATCATGTCATAGCTCTAACATGCTCTCTTTGAATATTTTATGGTTTTTTATGCCTATTCTAGCTTTTAAAATTTTTGTTTATTGACTACAAAATATACTTCTCTGTATTTGTCATGTTTCACATTTACTTGATCGTCTCAAATGAAATGCGGAGGACTCCAGAAGCTCATTCATGCCACTGTACCGCTCGATTCACCATTGTTGGCGTTGCCTATTGAAGTGGTCTCAATAAGCGTACGAGGGACAAGCCGCTTTTCCCAGGTAAGCTTGCGGAAATTGGGGACTTCTAGACTCGCTATCTTGGCCTCTCCCTACGTAGTAGTTTCCCTTTCTATCACTGTTAGTCGGCACTCCGGCCTCACTTTTCTTCCATGTCTTCCTTTAGCATGATTTGATACTCTCTTTTTGAATAAATCCCTTTCCAACAAAAGCCTCAGCTGCATAGAAAAGAAGAAGAGGTGAGTGGAAGCAGGGTTAAGACACAATAGAGGAGTAAATCTTTGCTTCTGTCATACACAAGAAGGAGACAATCCGGATCCAACCCATAATTATGGATCTGAATTGTTAATCAGGAGTAAAATTCAGACTCACGCACTCTAAAAGTAAGGGCTCGTTCACTTCGCTGATTCGAATTTGTAATTCGAGTTGAGATGTGATTTTATGTGAGAGCTTTTTATTGTAACAAAAAAGTTAGATGTGACTGTTTTTAAGAATTTTTTACTGTAGCAAAACTCAAATTCTAAACTCGAATCGGTGAAGTGAACGGGACTTAAGTTTAACAATTTTTTTTAGTAAAAGAAAAAAAAGACCGTCGATTTCATAAATCTTCTTCTCCAGCAATGATTTGAACATGCCTTCAAACATGATGAAGGTTAAATACATGGGCATGAAGCAGAACGTTGGCCAAGAGTTGTCCAACTACAAATGGGTAAATCATAAAATACAGATCGTAACTACCTATCCACGAGAAAAGTTGTCTAAAAATGATGGTAAATGTTCAAACTTTTATCCCATGTTAACGATTCATAACTATCAAATTATCAATCACGTTTGTGACTGAACAAGGTGTGAAGACTGATTGAATCACCTGATAGGCAGTGTTATGCTGCTCGCTTTACCGTCACTTGCAACTGCAACAGTGCATCTTCAACACGCATTCCTCGAACTAATGCAGCGACCAATTTCACGTCAAACAAAAAGGGATAAAATTATTTTGGTACTTTTGTTATAGCGAAACATGCTTTTAGTATTATATGTTTTTTATAATAATAAAATGGTACCTTACCGTTCTTAAAAACATCTTCTTAACTTTTGAGACATAGGGTGCGTTTACTAAAACGTAAAGGAATGTAGTGGGATTAAAAAGGAAAGTAAAGTAATAGGATTATGGATCATTTATTTTCTTTATGTGTTTACTTGACTATTAGATGATAGAATGAGAAATAACATCATTCACTTTCTTATGTTTACTAAAATTGGGAATAATAATTTTATGAATGTAATCACTAAAATATCCTTTATACAATTAAATAATCATTGATTGTATAGTAATTCATTAAAGGTAGTAAGTAAATTTAGCATTTATTCTCTTTGACAAGGAATCAATATTAGGAGTGTAAGGATTGGTATTCCCTTTCCTCATTCTCTATATTGTGTGGGGATTAAATCTCCATTACTAATTTTGTAAGTAAACACATTATTAGATGAGAAAGAGAATCATTCCTCATTTTTCAAAAGGAAATCATTTGTCATTTTTCCTTTCTCTTTGATGCAAATTAAACATGCTCATAATGTACAAACTACCCTTCTTATTAATTAAATAGAAATCAATATTCTTTAAAAAAATCTAAAAATATTTTAAAACATTAAAATATTTTAAAAAATAACAAAATAAAAAAGTTCATGACTTTTTTTAGATTATTAATTTTTAGTTAATTAAATAGAATGATACTAAAATCATTTTACGTCTCAAAAATTAGTTTTAGTGTACCAAGAAAATGCTTTTAAAACATCAAGATACCGATATAATATTAACAAAAACACGGAGTACAAAAAACATGTTTCGCAATAACACGAATTACCAAAATGATTTTATCCCTTAACAAAATCACATGATAAGAAAATGAACATTACAGAATGCACTTGAAGAGCAGGTAGATAGGCGGCACATGTACTTAGTCATTCTTATTAGAGTGAATTTTTGCACCCCGTTTGTTTTACTAATTTATAAGAATGTAAAGTAAAGTTGCATTTTATTTTAATCCATGAGAACTCAAAATTCCTTAAAAGAAAATATAAAATTTTAGAATTTTAAAAAGTTATTAATGAGACACAGTTTTAAACCCTTAAATTCAGTCTTATTAAATAAACTTGATAAAAGCTTACAGACTAGTCGATAGTGATTCTCCTAAACAAAAATTAGATTTTATCTGGTTCCTTTTTAATGTTAAAATTATAGTTTGCTGGTATCAAGTAAAAATTATACATTCGAAGTTTATATTAAATTCAGGGGAGAATTTTGTAACTTTTTTGAAGTTTCTTCACTTCCCTGTTTGGTTGCTGCAGTTTACTCGAGAAAGGCCTAAGTTCACGTTCGACGTCTCAAAACTCAAAACGAAACTCGAAAATAAATTCGAGTTACCTACCTTATTTTGAGTTCATCTTCCCACTACAACTTGAGTTCTAGAGTGAAGATTTCTGGCTATTGACCATTGCGTGCTTCATCCATCTCTAACGCTCTAACATGCCAGAACTGCTACTTCACGTGCTTCTACAGTAAGATTCCTGTAAGTTCTGCTGCCTTTTGACCATAAATCACTCCTTCAAGCTTCAATTTCACTCCTTAAAAGCTTCAATTCCGCCCCATACCCATAACTCAAATGCTCCCTTTGAGTTCTGCTACCTTTCCCTCAATCTGAGATAGAAACCCTAGCCCCAAAATTCACCCCTCATCTTCTACCGCTGGTCTCCATTCAAGACGAAGAAATTCGGGGGTAGAAATCGATCTCTTCGGCAACCTCCTTGGGCAACAATCCTAGCTTGATGTAGAAGGAAAGAGTCTCGACGTAGTGCTTTCCTGTGCCGACGTAGTGCTTTCCTGTGGCGACGTGAAATCTACTTCCCCCTCCATTGTCGTCGCCGGTACCTCACTCAGGGACAGCAGTCTTCGCTTTTTGGGAATCTCAGAGCAGATCAAACCCACTCCTCTGTAGGCTCCAACTCGGTAAGCACTCGAATCCTAGGTTTAATTCCTTCCAAGTTGCATGCTCATCTCCTCCACCAGCAACACTTTCCCCATGGTAACCACACAAAAAAAAAAACTCTTTCTTTTTTCTTTTTTAACTTTCTCTCTGGTTTGTTTGGTTGCAGAGAAAAGTGGGGAAAGAGAAATCGATGAGAGAGAAAATGGATATTTTTGTTTCTTTTAAGGTTTTCCGAAGATGGATTGCTGCTCTTTCTCAATTTTCTTCTTGTAACCTAAGTTTCTGTTCGGGTAACGAAGCTCCAATGACCTAGAACGGAGTTCATTTGGCTCCTATCATTTCCATTTTCGCAGAACTTTCTGTCTATAAATTGGTCAACGTGTTTCCCTAGACCATTCTTGAAGGGAAAAAAAAAAAAGAGATTGCTTTGTTTGTCCTGACTTAGTTCGTGTTCTGTTATTGTTCGAGTTTACTTCCATAAGCAGAGTTGTGAAATTGCAGAGCTGTGAAAGAGATTGCTTTTCGGTTATACAAGTCCAATTAATTAGCTGATTTCTAGGATTAGTCTTTATGATTTAAAGGAGGAGGATTCTTGTTCAAGAAGTTTGAGGAGTTGCTGAAAATGTAGATATGTTCGAATGCATATCTTTTTTTTTTTTTGGTTTTTTTTACTATATTTTTGTTTTCTGCGTGAAGTATTTAATGTGGTAGGCTGTCACTTTTGTTCTTCACAAGTTGAGCTATCAAAATGAACATTGTTGAAAATTCTTGCATGCCTTTCTACAATTGAATGAATTCCAGTGTGGGCACTCATGCATATTTGTGAAGTTTATAGATTTGAAGTAATTCCCATATTTATACACATGCAAGGTTTAACATGAACATTAATGGTTTTTAAGTTTTATCTGCCTTAAATATAATCTAACTTCAAGATGAAGCCAGCATTAGATTCTTCCAACAACAAAAAAAGTTTTATACCATTTTTTTGTCCTACTGTAACGTCCATATGGAATGGATAAGACAAATTGTGCGAAAATGCCTTGGTCTCAGTGAGTTAAGGGGCGAAGCTATATATTCCTCCTAATCAAAAGCTGCTTCAGTTTGGCAATATGTCTTGTGTTATGTTTGGCAAGTACTATTTGTATGTATGTTGTGTTTCTGGAAAGTATAAGATTCTTATAACTCTACGGCCGCATCAGTTTTTCTGTATCATTGTCTTAATTCCTATTGCAATGGTGTCATCTTTGCAATTTCAGAAAACTGAGCAAGAGAAGCTCGAGAAGCTAGCACGCAAGGTATGCTCACAGTGTACATTTTACCTTTTTTTGTTTTTTTTTCTTTTTTCAGTTTCTGGTCACTTATATTCACCTGAAAAATTAAAGATGATCATGACTTTGAACTATGACTGAAAGCTCTCGTGGTGACAAAGTTTGAAGTGTTTTTCCAAATCTAGGCATATGATTTATTTGTTGCGGAATGAACTACTGAAAATTCACTTTATTCATATGCTTTGCGTATCTGCCAAGATCAGTTGAGTAAGAACTCATTTGATGGCACACTTTAATCTACCCTGTCAAGACATGGATAAACCATACTTGAGCTTGTTTTAGATGCATATTAACATTTGGTCCAATTTTGGGTTATTTGAGGACCACGGATATTTAAAATGTTTGTAAACATTGTTGGCCTTATTGTACTTTATTTGCGGACCATGGACATTTAGAATGATTGTTTAATGAGTATTTATTCTTGATGACATCAAGTTGATGACTAATATTACTTAAACAGGTGATGATCAAATGCTCCATTTTTGCATATTTCTTAAACCCCAAAACTTTCATGTTATTAGTTGGAAACTTTGACAGGCATGGATCACCATAGGGACGGCGATCCAATGGACTCAAACGCATCAGACGACGATAGTGATGACGAATATTTCAAGCATGTTGTCGCGGTCGCAACATTGTTATGCATTGGATTTATATATAGAGAACCATCACGCCGAAGGCACACTTCTGGCTGGAGAGGTAGGCTTAGAGTGGACTACTATCTCAATGGGAGTCCAGAAGTGATTTACGATAAAGTTCGCATGAGTAGTGACGCTTTTAGACGCCTATCTTCTATCCTTGAGGAAAGGGGATTACTGCAACCGACAGTCAATCATGTTGACGAGCAATTATTCATATTCCTTACAATACTGTGTCAAAACTAAACTAATAGGGAGGCGCATGACCATTGGCAGCGCTCGGGATCCACAGCATCGGAGTATTTCACGAAAGTAGTTGAAGCGGTTTGCCAGTTAAAAATAGACTTCATACGGCATCCAGATTTCTCTGCCGTGGATCCTCACATAATTGCAGGTGGAAATAAGTATTCGCCGTGGTTCGACGTAAGTTATACATAAATTTATTTCTCTACTTCATAAGTTTAGTCATATTTTATCACAAAATGAGTTTAACTAACACATAACATAACAACGGACGTAATTTTGTTAATTTGAAGGATTGTGTTGGAGCACTAGATGGTATGCACGTTCCATGTGTGCCTCCCCATGAAACGGCCGAACTTTACAGAAATAGAAAGGGGTTCTTTTCGCTTAATGTGCACGCAGTTTGCTCATTTGATATGAGATTTACGTACATGCTATCTGGCTGGGAGGGTTCAGCACACGATGCGAGAGTACTTGCGTCCGCATTAGATCACCCGCGGAAACGATTTCCGAAGCCGCCACCAAGTAACTGGAACAAACGTCTCATTCTACATCTACACAAACGTCTCGTTCTACATCTACCTAATTCATAAACTGCATCCAGATTATAACTGTTGATTGTGATTACTTAAATACATGTAGAAAAATTCTACCTCGTCGACTCAGGCTACGCAAACAACGGATGTTTCATGGCACCATATCGGGGAACAACATACCATTTGTAAGAGTATAGGAATCGTCGTGGTAGAGGCTTCCGCAGTGAACGTGAATTGTTCAACTACACACACTCCTCCCTGCGTAATGTAATCGAAAGAACATTTAGTGTGTGGAAGGCTAGATTTCGTATTTTGAAAAGCATTAACTGTTACCCCCATTGAAAAGCAAGTTAAGGTTCCGGTTGCATGTGCTATAGTCCATAATTTTATCCACATGTACCGTAATGGAGATAGACTATTGGATCAGTACTCATAAGATGGCGTTCCGGTTGCGGACATTGATCCACAGAATGTTGAAGAGGATATCAATGACAATAACAACCACGAAGGACAACTATTGAATTATAATGCAGAATTGGAGATGAATGTGTTAAGGGATGCAAGAGCACATACAATGTGGGCAGAGTACCGTAATCGTCGTACGCGCTAATAATAGTGTATGAAGAATTGTGATATTAATTATGTATATATTGTGACTATTTGCTCTCCATTTATAATGGAAACTCATCTTCTAGTTATTTTTTATATGGTATTTTAATTTATTAAATGAAGAAAATGCATACGTTGTTTTTAAATTTATTACTACTTATAAATGATTCACTTTTATTTATTCAAATTAAATTACATAAAATCAATTAAATGAAAGAAAAAAAATCAAGATACTATTCACAACTCTAGAATTAGTTTAAACAAACACAAAGTCAAATAAATTCTAATCTCAAATTATAACTTAAGTTTACACAACCAAATACAAACTTAAATTACAACTTCAACTCAAATTCAACTTAAAATCTACACTCAAGTCACATAACTCCAAAAGGACAAAAGAACTGTCCCTTAGTGTTAAAGTACAGTTTGTTGCTATCAAGTGAAAATTTTACATTTGAAATTTATATTAAATTTAGAGGAGAATTTTGTAACTTTCCCTGAAAACCTTCGAAAACGGGAAAATTACATATATATTTTGTCGAGTTGATTCTGGTCTTATTGAAGAGGAAAAACCTAAGATTACTTTCAAAAATGACTCATCAAACTTAAGGACTCAATCCCAATATTGCCCCTGATATCTGTCGGAGTTTTTTGCAAAAAGTTTATGAAGTGCAGCATATTTCGCATTAACACAGGGTACCAAAATAATTAAGTACCAAAATAATTTTAAATTTTCTTTACTCATAATGCTGGATAAAATATTTGGCAAATATGACTATGGATGATTAAGTGTTCATAAAACTTCGATCTTCCTTCCCATTATCTTTTTCTTGAATTAACGCTATCTTTTTCTTGAATTAACGGTTTGTGGGAGCTTTTAATTTTTTGGAATTCTTAAACCTTTTGAGTATTGAATCCAAAATCTTCTATCATCTTCCAATCCCTTTTGGCTATATGCCTAGCAATAAAAGGGCAGTGAATAACAATTCTTACTAGAGGCAAAAAAAAAAAAAAAAAAAGATCTAACCTTGCATTGAACCATTATTTATACGAGCATCGTATTTCAAGAGACAACTATTAATTTACCAATCCATTTAAAAAACTTAACCTGTTAACATATGGGTCAACTATAGTTTTTATATTTTAACAATAGCTTTCAAACAAAAAACAAACGTGGGGAGAAAATAATCCGTGACAAACTGTAATTGGTTTGCTTATTAGTTATCCATTCAATATCACATTTATTGCTCATATTTTAACCTTGCACACTGATCCAATTGATGAAAATACAGAGAGATTTCAAAGAACTCATTTGTAAGAATTTTAATATAATCATATTCCTTTGACACGCCATTTGCATGCCCAAATTCATGAAATGCTCTTTGACTCTTTGAAATGCCAAAGCAATGCCTTTCTGAAGGGTCAAATTCCTGCTATCAAAATGGAGTTATGGATAAATCATTTTAAACACTCAACAACATCATATCACCCTTCAAGAAGACATAAATAATCACTACTAATCTAGCATTATTTTGCTTGACAAGAGTGCCTCTTTTTATTAATAATAATAATGCAAGACTTTAAAGGAAACATTTCGATACATGGCAACATACAGTTTCTACAAATAAACAGCCTGCTCTCTCAACTCAACAATATGTATCATTTGTACATAACCTTTGATAGGAGAAGAGGCTGTCACAGTATCCAATTGCCAACCTTTTAGTAAATTTTCGGATTCAATCATCTAATGGGGCCAATTGAACATCTTGGAGTGCTCTAAGTTTTGCTTTTCCACCATACTCTTCTGGCAAGGTTTCTTCACCAACTTCTTTTATGAATTTTGTTCTTTCATCCTCATTGGTCACTATTACAATCTGTATTTCGAAAATCCGAATGTATAGCACGATTAGTTCAAGTCCACCAACTTCTTTTATGAAATGTCTTCTTTGTTGACAACTTTATTGAGTTGAGACAAATGAAATTGGAAAGAAAACTAAAAGAGGAAAGAGCTAAGTGGGATGCCATGTTCAAGTGGCATACACACGATCGAAGACATGCCCTAAGAAAATGAACAATTCTTATTTCGAATATCTAATCGAAACACGTGTGTAAATACATGACTGTATGATAATTATACAGAAACTTGTCCTTGATATCTTGTCATGTACAAGAACAATGAAGAAACCCAGAGAGAGATTAAGACCAACAATCTAATAGAATTATCAATTATGGACACTAAAGTGGCCCGAGCGCGGAAAATATGTCCATCAAGATATAAAATTATGCATCTTTTAGCAAAATCTATGCGAAACATGCATCATCAAAAGGTTCGTTGATTGGGATCCACTTGTCCACATTTAAATCATACCTTTTCTAGAGTTGCCTTATCAAGGAAGCGAGAAATCATCTTCCAAATACTTTCAAAGAACCATGGCATATGCAAAAGGAAGCACTTTGCCAAACGTTCAGGGTAGTAAGCCTGCAGGTTCAACCAAGACGCGCATTAATCTAACATTACCGAGATTGTACTCCATGTAATTTAATATCACAGAAAGACTATTAAGATCAAGCGCAATGTTCAGTTACATTATTCGACAGTGAGAAAGCAAACTAGCTCCATGACCTCTATATTGGCACTGCACGCGCCCGAAGATTCAAGGGGTGGGGGGGAAGGGTCTGCAACTGTTTTTGCAGCTTTAATTGTTTTACTATGTTTTATACGTATAGCTCAGGGTGTGGCGCAGAAAATATAATGATCAAAATTCAACTTCATGAGTATTAAGGTTCTAAGAGGGAAAAGCAATGTGAAAAGTAATGAGGGTCATCATGGAAACTAACTTTAAAAAGTTCAAGTAATTTGCCATACTCTCCAACCAAATGAACAAGCTAACCAAACCCCCATGGAACACGCCGCCATCGTATTGTTTATCATAAGCATATGCATAAGTAAGCAAATACTGTTCTTTTTTTTTTTTTTAACTCATTTGAAAGAAAAATCACAAATGTTTCCCAGAGTTCACTTCTAGACCATCTTTGGTCACGACTTCTTACTCGATGGACACATGATTTCGGCCGGAAAAGGAAAATACAAGAGACTCACCTGCAGAAACTGAAAACCAGTTATCAACCCCCGGACATCAACGTTCTTATACGAGATATGTTGCAGATCAAGAATGCCAATCAACTTTTCATTTCCTATCTCCCTTTCTTTAGGAGAGCTGAAATAAGCATAACGAACAACCAAATCAAACAATATTCAGATTCCTTCAGCAAAAGATTAAACAAAAAAATCACTATAATTGTGAATGACTATGAACAACGATTTCAACAAAGTAAAGGCCCAAAAAAAAAAAATATATATATATATATATATAAGGATACAAAGAACACATAATTCAAAGGTACCCCTTTCCTTCACTGAGGCATTGACATATTAGTGCAATTGAGGGGTACCTTGCAATTGTTTTGTCAAGAAGATGGGCCACAAATTCTGCATGGTGAAACAGGAGAAAGCGAAAGAGATTATTCAACAGTTAGTTACTGTGAGAGAAATGAGGGAAATAAATTTTGATTTGATTTGCTTTTATTGTTTCTTTTCTGTTATTATATATTATTCTTGTACTAGCTTCCATGCAGTTATTACACGCCAAAATCAACAGATGAGTGTGGTTTTTAGTAATTATCACAACTTCCATCATGGTATGCATTTCATGTAATATCATATCAACCACACAAAAAATAAACGAAACAAGTAGATGCTTAATTTATTAAAAAAAATCTAAAAAGAGAAAAATACATTGGTTTAATTTAATTTTTTATATAAAAAAAGAGACTTTCTCCAGTAGGCCTCCTTACCGATAGTAACAGGTTTTGAGGTTACATCATGTCAAAATTAAATCAGATTAAAAAAATATGCAGAACAGACAGTTTCTAATACAAATCTGACTATTGAAAAATAGAAAACCACTGACAGTTCAATTTTTTTAATCCTCCCAGAGAAACTTCTAACAAAATTGTATAGAGAAAACATTTTGTGCCATGTTTATTAGCCGACCACATCATTCATTGGCTTATCCTTTGGCCATCCACCAATACCAACGTTTAATCCAATTGTTTATGTCAAACAAAGAATGGGGCAAACCATTTCTTTTCCCCGTTTTCTGTTATTTATTTCCTATTGCTGGATCCTTGTTCCTAATCCTTCCAAATAATAAAAATTATTATACTAAAATCATAGTTGGTGAAAGGGGTTCTGACTTGTATGCCTTCCTCGTGGAAGGTACCAAAGCCCACAAAAACCAAACACCACAAGGCAAAAACTTATCTCATAATTGGAGGCCACTATAAAAGTAAGACATTAAGAAACACTAAAAAATAATTAAAAAATTGGGGTCCCATAAAATTAGTCAGACCAAACAATGAAGTCCAACATATCAATTTATTAAACTTTTGTATGTAGGAACTACTCTCTTTAGTCTCACTCAGGGTCCAGAGATGGCCCCATAAATGGGACAAACTTTGTATCAAAAGGCATAAATGCATAAACAAGAATAGCATCAACTAGGAATACAGCTAAATAAATTGAATAATATTAATACTCTGCTCAATCGGTTAATTTTATCAATGCTCCTCAAATGGTTACCCGTCTCCCATTTTGATCCCTAAACGTCAAATTGTGTCACTTAAGCCCTTAAATTAATTTTTTTGCGTCAAATTAGTCCTTGCATTAACTCCTATAAAACGATAACAAAATTTGTCGTATAGCTGGTCTATACACACCTTCCCAACTCAGATTACATATAAAAAGGTTAATGAAAATTACTTTAATTTTACCTGATTGATATCAACCTAATTTTCTATATATATATATATATATATATATATATTAAAGAGAATATGCCATTGTTCGCCGTGAGTGGAGCATGTTTTAAAATAATCCCTAATATTTCTCAAAAATTTTAGTTGTACTCTTATATATGTGACCGTGTATTCGTGTGCCTATCAAAATTAAAATCCAAAATTATATTTCTATTCAATAAAAAACTCTCTACTTTTTCATAGTATCTTCACTCTAAAAAAAAAAAAGTACCACTGGTTGTTAGCACACGATTAACTTCAAAACAAATACACAATCTGAAAAGAGAATTTATATGTCAATCACATAACAAAATCCATGAAAGAAGAAACTTCACAAAAACATGAACTTCAGGACTCAAAAAAATAAAAATAAAAATAAAAATACCTGCCACATCTTAAAATTTAGACGCAATGACATTGATGAAATCAACCCAAACATACACACCACGAAAAATTTAATTACGAATATCATCAACGTACGAAAACTACATGAAACTTGTAAAACCGAAATTACTATATTATCTCCTCTTTTTACCCTAAGAAGTTATATTTTACTATCATTTTCCGTGGACCCTGATCTACAAAGAAAAATCAAAACAGTAAATTTCCATAGGGAGAAAAAAAAACCTGGGCCCTTACTTTTGAATTGAAGATGGTCTTTAGAAGGATAATGCTTGCTTCCTTTAACAATCATAAGGGGATGTCCTTTGGTGGACAAACCTTGCAAATAAATCTTTCTTGCTTCCAATTCGTCCGGCACTTCAGAGTCAGCAATGAAACCATTTGGAACCAAAGACGCCCTCCACTTCTGCCACTGAACGAACATCTTCGCCGCCTTCTCCGGCTCCATCGACCTCGCCACCAGGAATCTCATCAGCGTTGCCTCACTATAATTCTGCCCCACAAAAAAAAAAACACATTTTAATGAGGGTTTTCATATTTGGGCTTATATAAAACGATCGTGTATAAGTACCTCTGTTGAAGAACCAAGCTTTTGAACTGATTTCCTCATCTGGGTCAGTGGTGAATTTTCTTGGTTTGTCTCCATGAATGGCTTTTGGGATTTTTTTTTTATTTTTTAGAGTCTAGAAAGAGAGGAGTTTACGTTGACAAAAAACTGCGTAAAAAAATGAAAGAGAAAGGCAAAGACCAAGGGCCGCGAACTTATTGGAGTGGCATAAATAATAATAAGCTGTCAAGAAAGAAAATTAACAAAATTGGAAAATAATGGTAAAAAAGCCTAAAAAGAAAAGGAGGAAAGAAAATTGCGTAGGACATTTGACAGTATTGTAGTATTTAGTTGCTTCAAAGTTTGCTGCTTCATTCATCTTCACGGAATCAGGGCTGCTAGGAAAGCTACACTTTTTTCTGGGTGTCTTTATGCTCCTCAAACCCATGGAAATTAGGCTGGATGGCCTGATGACCGCTCATTCTAAAATGTGGCATTTGCTGTGGTCCCACACCATTTTTTTAGAAAAAAATATCGTTGAAACGTAACCGGTTAAGTGAAAAGCGTAATTATCTTATATTAAGTCGTAACACTTATTATTTTAAAAATTAGAAATTATTTATAAACAAATGATAATAAATGATTGTCATGCACTGCTCTAAATAAATATTTTTACATGATTAAATGTGTCTATCAAAAAAGAACATGACAGATGTAATTCTTCACAATAATATTATTCAGGTTTAAAAAAGACATTCGGTTATGATAGAATGACTTATCTTAACAATAAAAGTGACAAATGTTCATATTTTATTCATATTAAAAACGACAGCCGTTTATTGATGTGTCTTTCAATATTATTCATGACAGGTGTGCATGAAAATCGTTTATTGCTATATGCTTAAAAACGACTTATGATTTCAAAAATCGTAACTATTATGACTCAATACAATAGAATTACAGAAGTTTTCCAACTGTTTATGATGGCACATGAAAGACTGTAGTGTTGGAACTTTGGGTCGGCAGGCCTACCCGAAGCCCGAATTTTTCAGGCTCGGCGGGCAGGCACCTAAGGCCACCCGTTCAAGCTATTTCTCAGGCTCGAGCTCTGGCCACCCGAAAAAAAATGGATATCGCCAAAGCCCGCTGCCGATCTGTAATGACTGAGAAAATCCTAGACATTAGATAATACAATTTATTTATTTAAGCCAAGAATTTTCCTAGAAAATATTATGTTATTTTGTGAATGGAGGATTTATGGAATTAATATATGTATTCTTAAATTCTATAGCAGATTTCATGTTAAGTTCATGTTTCGATCAAGTAAATTCGATCGATAAATTCTCGCCGTATTTTAAGGCGAAATAATTTTCAGTACAAGTATAGCTTGAGAATCTTAATTTCAAGAATCTCCAAGCACAGCACGATGTTAGCAGCGTATAAAAAAAACACGCACTGACATTTTAAAAGAAGAAAAAAATCCTTAACTGCCAGACAGTTAGGTTAAAGTCACAAGATAAATACCCATAGTAGAATGGTACAATGTGAGTTCGGGAGTTGACATCGTCATAAACAACGTCATTCCCGGAATATAATGTAGAATAGTTAAATTTAGACTTTGTTCAGTCTAAAATTAATTTCAAGACTTGAAACAGTTCGAAATATTAAGCGAGTAAGAATATAAAACAATATTGAATTATTCAGAAATTAATGTTGGACTGTAAGGAGTAGATTAACTTACGTGAGCTAAACTAATTACCTCTAATCAGTATAAATTTAATCTGTTTAGAGGAAATATTTGAGGATACGATCAAGCACGTAATCTTGCCTTAATCAGACACTTTATATAGTGAAATTATTATGGTACTCTCACTTTTTCTCTCTTATTCCCGCTCACTCTCTCTCTCTTCTCTCACGTTTTCTCACAAAATCATCAATGGCCAAATACTCAAGTTGAGATTCCGACCTCCGTTTTTGACACCGCCGGTGTCAATAGAAAGATCTCGACGAGGTAAGTTCAATGACATACGGCACGACCTCCAACTCCGCCGGAATCAGCCGCAATCGCCGGCGGAAGTTCCGAAAATACCCATTTCTTCCCGTCGTGATATCTCTGACATCCGACCTCCGATTGAGATGATTTCAGTCCCTATGGACTCAGTGAAGCGAGACGAAGAAAACCCACCCATTTTGACAGCTCGATTCTGGCCAGAACGCCGCCGTCCGTGGTGGCCGAAATCACCGCCGCCGTCGTTTCTCTCTCTCCAGGCCGTCGTGGAAGTCACCGCCCCCACCAATCGACTCAGAAGCCGACGCCCAGTAGATCCCGACTAGTAGCCACTGTCGCCGTCGCAGTTTGGGCAGAAAACGGAGCCACTACCGTCGTCCGTGGAGGGAAGAGGTGGTTCCGACAATCTAACCGTTGGATCGTAGTAACTTTGGTGTCACAACACTCAGAAGGAAGCGGGTAAGAAAGCCCCTCAACCAATTTTAAGAATTGATGACCGGAATACTGAAATTTGGGTCGCCAAATTTTACCGACGTTACCGGTCCCGATAGGTACTGTTACAGGCCGAATGGTGTGAAATTGACCACACCAATGGACTCAGAAGGGTCAAGTTAGGGGGGGTAGGACCCAAGTCCGCCGCGGAAAAACTCTCCGGGAGCCTCCGCCGCCATATTCCGGCGAGGTGTCGTTTCTCAGGCTATCGACATCCGTTTGATGATCCGAGATCATATCCCGACTCGTTTTGACGTGCTGAACGAAATGGTGACGTCCGTTCAACCAAATTTAATTCTTATAAGAATGGTCTGGTACTGGTTGCACGCAGATCGAGGTGGTTCAGACCAGTGTTGGAAGTTCAGGTCGGCAGGCTGCCCGAAGCCTGAATTTTTTCAGGCTCGGGCGGGCAAGCCCATCTCCCGCCTGCCCAAGCTAGATTTTTGGGTTCGGGCTCGGGCAGCCCGAATTTGACACTGACTCTCTTACCCGCCACCGTCTAACCGCCCTATACCGCCGTCCGCCGAAATTTTTTTGAATTTACCGACCATGCCTGAACTACCCGACCCGCCCGAATTGCCCGACCCGAAAAGAAGCCTGAAAACCCAAATTTTGCCCGAAGCCCGAGTTGCCCGATTTGCCCAAAACTGCCCGAAAATATTAGTTGCTACAAATTGGGGCATTCTGAGAATCAAACTCGGGACCTCTCACACCCAAAGCAAGAATCATACCACTAGACCCAATGCACATATTTGTTATTTAAATTTTTAACTTTTTAATTAAGGTAAACACACAATTCCTTAATAGAAAGAGCAAATTCCTATTTTAGCAGTTTAATATTTCAGTTTTCACATTCTTGACCCTTTTTTATAATCAATCACAAGAAAAAAAGGATTCCTCAAAAAACAATATACACAAGGAAAGAAACACATTGCCATCACATTTTTATTATTTTTTATTTTTAAAAAGTGTTGTTTCTATATAATGCCGGTTTTGTTCTTATAGATACTCGTGTTTTTCTATT
>NW_010357392.1:39307-40243 GCF_000414095.1 Morus notabilis
TGTTCACAATCTCTCCTCATCCTCTTAATTATCCTCTTTTTTCTTCAACTTTCTTCACTCTCTTTGTGACTCTATATCAAAGTAACTTTCTACTTGCATACCAATTCACTCAATGATTGGTTTGGTTTAATAACTTCATCGCTATTTGATGATCTCTATTTTAAAAGACCAGTCACTCAATGTTGAAGCCTTGGTTTGCATTAAGGATTGGGATCGGGCCGATCAATATTTACAAGATACAATTTCACCGGCAAGCCAATAATGAATCGATGAATTTAATCGATTAACATTTAATTTTGAAGACGATCCTTTAGCTTTAAATTAAATTATAAATTTATAATTTGTAAATATGTATTTACCTTTGACATTGTATTTGTAATTGTATAACTTTGTAAGTTTGTAAAATTTGTAATTCGTCACAATATGATTGCACTATTTTTTCCTTGCTAAGTTTTTATCCTAATTGGGTTTTTCTTGGTAAAGTTTTTAATGAGGTAATCATGAATTATAAATTTAAAAATTAATAAAGAAAGAATTTTTTTATATAGTTCGTGTGTTCATTTCAAATTTCAAATTGTAATATATATATATATATATATTTTAACACAAAATAACTTAATATTAAAAAAAAAGTTGGCCGCCTAATACAAGCCCGCGGCCCGTTCAAGGTGAAATTCGGGCTCGGGCGGGCGGCCCGAATTTCTCAGGCAGCTCGAGCTCGGGCAAAAACTCAGGCTTTTCGGGCGGTCGCGGGTGGCCCGTCCAAAGTTCCAACACTAGTTCAGACTAAACAAGTGAAGATCAGAATCGAGTGTTTAAAGCTACGATGTTCCTCAAGGATCATTCATAGTGCTTGCACCTTTTCCCAAAATTAGTTTTGAGGAATACGCAGGAGGACACGACAAGCGAGATACTATCAGAACCGCTTAGCTCAGA
>NW_010357392.1:40954-56265 GCF_000414095.1 Morus notabilis
AACTAAATTATTAGACTTATTATAAGGATAAGATAATTAATGAATTATCAATTTAGCACAAATTTGTAAGGGCAATTAAGAAAAATAAGATTTTGAGAATTTAATAAATTGATCCTTATAGTAAATTATCCTTCAGTAAAGGAAAGGAATACATACCTTAAGTAAAGGGCTAGATTTCTTTCATAAGTTGCTAAAATAGAATAACAAACGATAGATAATTCCACACTCTCAATGGGTGTTCATTTTCAGAAGTAAGCAAGTAAGAGAATATGTTGTTTGGCGAAGAGTGGATTCCAACTCTGTAAATCAGGTAAGTAGGAATCTCGCCTACAGTATGAATAGATTTTAAAGAAAAAGTTACACATGTTATATATGCATGTTTATGCTTTAAGTATTGTATGCGATGTTATGTCATGCTGCATACACATAAGTAGCGCACGTGAATTATATGTGTTTGAGTTAATTTAATGTTATGTATACTATGCTAGATCATATTGCATACACTTAAGCAGTGCACATGAAGTATATGTGTTTAAGTACATTCCATGTTATAGTATGCTCTGCTATGTCATATTGCATACACCTTAATAAGTCAAGAGGAACTTATAAGAATAATATCAGTTGAGTGCCGTACCAGGGAGAAACAGAAAATAACAATAATGTCCTCCGACTCAAGGGAGGCATTCCAGTTATAATCACGGTGTCGTGGGGGACCTTGCAAACCCTCACGTTCCGATGATTGCGCGCAAGTGGTACGTGAGGATTGCGCGCAAGTGGTACGAAAGATAAGATAAGATAATAAGACTATGATAAGACATCATAATTAAGCATAATCAGCTCATGCATATTTATTCATGTGAACTTACAGTTATTTTGTGAGATATAGTTCATACTTGCTGAGTGAAAGCTCAATCAGATATGTTCATGCTATAGGTAAAAAACCTATCAGCAATTCTTGAAGGGCAATGGTGAGCGGCGGGCGAATGGTGGAGATGGGAATGGATACCGCTAACACCTAAAATCTTCCGCAGTAAGTTCAAGTAAAATCATGTATATGTATATATGATTTAAAGGTTTCAAGCATGTATGTTTAAAAAGTATAGGTACATATGTATGTTAAGGAAACCGAGGTTGTAGCTAACAACCCTCGTTTTGAGTATTTAAGTTTTAGAACGTTGCAACAGGGCATGCAACAAATAAACAAATTTTAAACATGACGATTTAAATGATTGACTTTAAAAGGGCTTTAAGATGTACTTGAATTTAAGATTTCTCACGAAATCGGTTTTAAAGTCAAAATTAAATGACCCGATTGAATTGGCTAGTTTTAGAAAGGCTTTTAAAGAGTATTTGAAAAAAGAGTTCAAATGTTGCTCTGTTTGAAAAATATTTCTAGAACGTTTTATCTTAACTGAAATTAAGAAAAGCTTTAAGAAATTTAGTAATTCACTTATTTGAAATTATTGTTACAAAAAAATGTTCCGCAAATTTTAAGAAACCCCAGTAAGTACAAGTTAAAGTTTAAGTTACAGTGGCAGCCTCATAGGAGGGTCGTTACACGATCGAAAGCTCTTGACTGTCGACTGCTGAATTTTTTTTATTTTTTTCCCTTAGGCCCAAATTGCTCGAAGCCTAATCAAACGGCTAGTTTGTTGACCGTTGGAGCCCGACCCGAACCGCCACCCGAAAGTCCGACCACCAACGACTCTTTTTTTACCGTTGCCTGATTTCGACCCGAACCCGACTCGTCGAATCAAGAAATAGCCGTTGGATCCGAAATTGGGGGAAAAAAATAAATTTTTTAACCCAAAATTTTTTCTATAAATACCTCACCATCCCCCAAACATTTTCTTCACCTAAACTCTCTCAATCTCTCTCACCATTTTTTCAAAAACTTACACAATATCCTAAGCTCTCTCTCTCTCTTAATCTTAATTATAGTTTTTATATAATTTTTACCATAAATAACTTAATAATTATTTATATATAAATATAATTAATAAACAATATTATATATAATATTATAATATTATAAAATATTTAAAAAAATTCGGGCAGCCCATGCAGGCTCGGGTTGCCAGACCGGGATTCAGGCAGCTAAGACCTGCCCGAAGCCCGTTCAAGGTGCTTTTCAGGTTCAGGTGGACGGGCGGGCTCAGACAATATGCACAAATTAAATTTTTTCGGGCGATCACAGGCGTCCAAAGTTCACTATAATAAAGTATTTAAAATACCCTACCAAAAAGTTTTTGTCCTTGTTTTTAATTTACTGATTCAAATTTTTAATTTAAATTAAAATATAATTTTATATTATAGTTTTTAATTATAACAAAAAAAATTAAATATAATTTTTTTAAAAATTTTTAACTATAAAAAAATTAAAATTAAAAATTTAAATCAGCAAAATGAAAGGATGTTTGGTAGAGGGATTCGTTCCCTGATTCAAATCATGATTCATGACTCGCTACAGTATTTACTCTCACAAAAATGGCGGATGGTTCGTCATCGCAATCGTCCTTCAAGAGTACTCGGGAATGCTTCAAGGATTTCTTGGCCGACAGGTATTCGTTCCTCGACAACTATTCCAGGTTCCTCAACCGCAACGAACCCCTTCCTTCCTGGTCCTCCTCCGATGTCGAAGAGTTCATTGCTTCTGATCCCGTCCATGGCCCCACTGTGAGGATTTTTTTTTTTTTTTCAAAATTTGGTGTTTTCTCAAAATCTATTGATCTATATATTGCTACTCTATTGATTTGGTTTCTTGGGACTGAGCCAATTTTTTGAAATCAAATCCTTTTGATGAGATGCTTATAGATTCTAGTTTGAGATGATATTATTCATCTGGGTAGGTCTTTTTTTTTTCTTTTTCATAATTTGCCCTTTTTTTGAACAAGGTCTTTTTTTTTTTTTTTGTCTGCTGTAATATTGATGGACTATTTTCCGTTTGGTTTTGTTTATACCGTTTCCCATTTGTTGTGATGGTTTAGTTTAATTCTTAAAAAATCAGATCCAAATTTTTGTCTTGTGGTTGGTCTGTTAGCATTTTGCTGGTATAGAAAAAGATTGAATATAATGATTAAGATTTATGTTGGGTTTCATTTGTCATGCTGAGGCATGTTCTTTTGTAAATTATAACTGCTATAACGTTAAGATAGGTATCACTTTTGAAGTCTAGTTATTCACCTCAACCACTTTGATGTGAAAATTAGGCTTAATTTTTCCTTAAAAATAGTATGTTCGAATCCCAACTCTGAATTGGTATTCCTCTAATTCACCCGAGGGGTAGAAACTCATCGGAGTGGGGAGAAAAAAAAGTTGTTTTCTTAAGCATTCAATCAGCGGATCCTCTTATTTCATAAATGAAGGAAGTAACCATAGAACTTCTTAGCCTTCCTTAGTAAGAACTTACCAATGGGTTCAACATGTTATATATGCATGTTTATGCTTTAAGTATTGTATGCGATGTTATGTCATGCTGCATACACATAAGCAGCGCACATGAATTATATGTGTTTGAGTTAATTTAATGTTATGTATACTATGCTAGATCATACTGCATACACTTAAGCAGTGCACATGAAGTATATGTGTTTGAGTACATTCCATGTTATAGTATGCTCTGCTATGTCATATTGCATACACCTTAATAAGTCAAGAGGAACTTATAAGAATAATATCAGTTGAGTGCCGTACCAGCCTCCACAAGGGAGGTAACTCAAGCTCCACAAGAGAGAAAAAGAAAATAACAATAATGTCCTCCGACTCAAGGGAGGCATTCAAGTTATAATCACGGTGTCGTGGGGGACCTTGCAAACCCTCACGTTCCGATGATTGCGCGCAAGTGGTACGCGAGCACTCGGGCCCATCAGTAAGAAAGATAAGATAAGATAATAAGATTATGATAAGACATCATAATTAAGCATAATCAGCTCATGCATATTTATTCATGTGAACTTACAGTTATTTTGTGAGATATAGTTCCTACTTGCTGAGCGAAAGCTCAATCAGATATGTTCATGCTGTAGGTAAGAAACCTATCAGCAATTCTTGAAGGGCAATGGTAAGCGGCGGGCGAATGGTGGAGATGGGAATGGATACCGCTAACACTTAAAATCTTCCGCAATAAGTTCAAGTAAAATCATGTATATGTATATATGATTTAAAGGTTTCAAGCATGTATGTTTAAAAAGTATAGGTACATATGTATGATTAAGAAAATCGAGGTTGTAGCTAACAACCCTAGTTTTGAGTATTTAAGTTTTAGACAGGGCATGCAACAAATAAATAAATTTTAAACATAACGATTTAAATGATTGACTTTAAAAGGGCTTTAAGATGTACTTGAATTTAAGATTTCTCACGAAATCAGTTTTAAAGTCAAAATTAAATGGCCCGGTTGAATTGGCTAGCTTTAGAAAGGCTTTTAAAGAGTATTTGAAACAAGAGTTCAAATGCTGCTCTGTTTGAAAAATATTTCTAGAACGTTTTATCTTAACTGAAATTAAGAAAAGCTTTAAGAAATTTAGTAATTCACTTATTTGAAATTATTGTTACAAAAAAATGTTCCGCAAATTTTAAGAAACCCCAGTAAGTACAAGTTAAAGTTTAAGTTACAGTGGCGGCCTCATAGGAGGGTCGTCACACGATCGAAAGCTCTTGACTGTCGACTGCTGAATTTTTTTATTTTTTTCCCTTAGGCCCAAATTGATCGAAGCCTAATCAAACGGCTAGTTTGTTGACCGTTGGAGCCCGACCCGAACCGCCGCCCGAAAGCCCGACCACCAACGACTCTTTTTTTACCATTGCCTGATTTCAGCCCGAACCCGACTCGTCGAATCAAGAAATAGCCGTTGGATCCGAAATTGGGGGAAAAAATAAATTTTTTAACCCAAAATTTTTTCTATAAATACCTCACCATCCCCCAAACATTTTCTTCACCTAAACTCTCTCAATCTCTCTCACCATTTTTTCAAAAACTTACACAATATCCTAAGCTCTCTCTCTCTTAATCTTAATTATAGTTTTTATATAATTTTTACCATAAATAACTTAATAATTATTTATATATAAATATAATTAATAAACAATATTATATATAATAGATATAATATTATAAAATATTTAAAAAAATTCGGGCAGCCCAGGCGGGCTCGGGTTGCCAGACCGGGATTCAGGCAGCTAAGACCTGCCCGAAGCCCGTTCAAGGTGCTTTGCAGGTTCAGGTGGACGGGCGGGCTCAGACAACATGCACAAATTAAATTTTTTCGGGCGATCATAGGCGTCCAAAGTTCACTATAAAAGACTTATCCTCATTCTATACTGAGGGACTGTAGACAAGTCCCCAAAATATTTGTCCATACTTTTTCAAATTTAGGTGAATGGCCTACTGTTTTTAATAATTATTAATTATTTTACTTTTCCAGTTTTATCCCTTTCATTTTCCCTTCTAATTCACGTTAATATATATATATATATATGTTTTTATCAAATTTGTTGTCCCAGCCATTCAATCAAGTTCTATGATTTGTAAATATTAAATGGGTTTATAGTTGTCTAGAATTGAATGGCCGCTGGAAGGAAGGGGAGTTGCAGCGTAGGAAAAGAATCAACGGTGTTTTTGTACTTACAAATCTACTAACTACTAATCCGGCAACTTGCCTCATTTAAAAAAACTGCGGTCATTTACTTAAAGAAATAACTTAAAACCGGTTATTCTTGCACTAATCCCAATTTTTGGCATGGAAAATGTTGATGTGGAATCTTAATTATTAGCCGCATCAACTAATAGCGCCCAACAAATTATTGAACATTCGAATTGACAACAAATATTGTAATAGCATAACGATCTATTTCCAATGGCGAATGATATTTAAATTTGCTAGAATAAAAAAATATTCAAATTTAAGGATGCCTAAGAAAGATAATTGTGCAAAATAATAAAGTATTTAAAATACCCTACCAAAAAGTTTTTGTCCTTGTTTTTAATTTACTGATTCAAATTTTTAATTTAAATTAAAATATAATTTTATATTATAGTTTTTAATTATAACAAAAAAAATTAAATATAATTTTTTTAAAAATTTTTAACTATAAAAAAATTAAAATTAAAAATTTAAATCAGCAAAATGAAAGGATGTTTGGTAGAAGGATTCGTTCCCTGATTCAAATCATGATTCATGACTCGCTACAGTATTTACTCTCACAAAAAATTCACGTAAATCGAAAATAATTCAAATCACATGGTTTGAATCCTCCAACCAAACGTCCTATAAACAATTCACAACACAAACAGAATTGCCAGCCTTACAAAGGATTCTTTCTAACATGTTTCCACCAAATTCTCTGTTGATTTCTGTGCTGCGTAAGGTTTAGGTACTCTGGTTTTTTTTCTGTTTTTTTTTTTTTTTTGGTTTTTGTATCAGTCACGTCACCCCCAACAGCAGTTGGGACACATTCATGCTGGGCATCTGACATCCTGTAATTTTTGCGTTATCTTGAAAAAGAAAAATAGGAAAATCGTGATGTTTTACATTTATTTCTATTTTTGTACATTTTTTTGCTGAATTTTTATTTTTGTATATTTATTGCTCGAAAGGAATTGTATTAATTGAGAAGTACATGAATAAAATATCTATAATTCACATTTAAAAGCACACATTTTCTTTTGTGTAAGAAGATTCATATATACATTTAAAAGCACAGTTACAGACTCATAAATGTCATTATACCAATTAGTGTCGCAACATTTAAGGAAATAAGAGAGGATAATGTTGTACTAATATGTTGTGTACTAAATATTATTCGTTCCAAATCTTAAAAGATATTATTTTCTCTCCTTATCCTCATCTCCGATTCTTTATAAAGATTGCAGATGTTTTATCATCAGTTTGTTTATAGGTTCTAACTATTGTTCAAAGCTTTTTGTTATAGTATTTTTTTCATAAAATTTAAATTTATATTTAAATTTTTGTGCTTAAACCTATGAATCAAACGAACAATAATTTGTCTATTTTTATTTTAAGGAACTTCTATAGTAGGATCCTTTTTTAATTAGTAGAAATTATTATTTTAACCATCAAATTAAGCTTTTAATGATATAATTTGTGAGTGTTCTGATACAAAATTTACAACTTGCAACATATAATTACCCTAATTATTAATAAACTGTTGAAAACTTAATTCAATTATTACAATAATAGTTTCTATTAGTAATTAAAAAGACAAATCTTACTGTAGATATTCCCTTAAAAAAATTCCTACGGTAAAATTTTTAAAACAAAAGGTTATTATGCAGCTTCTTTTTTTTTTTTTTTTTGTCTTTTCTGATTTTTAATTTGCTCACTTTCTTTTTCTTGAAAGTTCAAAATTGGTTGTTTGGTCAAAATGTCAAATGTCAATGCTGAAGTATTAATTTAAAAAGAAATTCTGTAAACAATAGAATACAAACTTCAAGGGAATTTTTTATTATTATTTTAAACTTGCGAAGGAAATAAAACATCAAAAGTCAAAACAGACTGGCTTGAGAGTTGAGATCAAGCCTAATATCATTTTTCCTACTAAGAAATAGTAAAGCCAAATGGAGAAGAAATGATACCAGAATCTCGACTAGTTGACTTTGTAGATCTGTGGTCCAATGCAAAGAAGTTGGTCTAAAGGTAAGGAAAACTAACTAAAATTCGAGAGAGCCCTCTCATTAGAAATTCCCGTTCACTTCGCTGATTCGAATTTGTAATTCGAGTTGAGATGTGATTTTATGTGAGAGTTTTTTACTGTAGCAAAAAAGTTAGATGTGACTGTTTCTGAGAGCTTTTTACTGTAGTAAAACTCGAATTCTAAACTCGAATTGGTGAAATGAACGAGATCTTATATTACCCAAGAATTTTGCTGATAGAATAAGAAAAAATAAACTATCGATAATTTTTATTTTTAATTATTAAATCTGTATTAAAAATTAATTGTTATGCGTATTTTTTTAATCTGATATAATTTTAATTAAATATAATAGTTAGAAACAGACTCTATAAGTAGAGAAGTTATATCAGAGAAATTACTTATTTTACCCTATTAGTAAAAACTATTATTTTAAATATTGAATTAGCCATCAGTCTAATTTGTATGTTCGCACAAAATTTATAAGACGCGATGTAGAGTTGTTCTCTTCACAAATTATAGAACTTAAAATTAACCTAATGATTAAAATAATAGCTCTTACTAATAAAATAAATTAACAGATCTTATCATAAAAGGTCCTCAAAACTTTAATATAAAAAAAATTAATGAAAAAGCGCCTGTGCTAGCACAAATAATGCCAACTTGTCAACTTCACAGTTTATACTCGTCCGTTTATATTTTTAAATTGGAAGAGAATATACTCATATCGAATTCCTACTTAATTAAAGTCTTAAACGAAGTATATTCTCTTCCATCAACAAGAGTCGAGAGAAGAGAAAGCCCAACTACAATTCCTTATAAGAAATTGTCAATTAGCATTTAGACAATGAAAAGAGAAATGTCCAATATTTATATGTAAAATATTCAAATAACTCGTAGTAACATTCATATCCTTTATGAAACTACCTTAAAATTCGTAATACAAATTCATAACCACGCATATAAAACGGGTACATGCATAATGATATTTTCTCTATAACTAAAAAGTAGATAGATTGATAATATTACTAAATTAAAAATATATTGCAGTTTAAAAATTATCATTTGTGTAATTATTTCTTAGTTTTCCTCTAAAGATAGCATTGCACATGTCAATTATCCCAAAAAACAAAACAAAACAAAACAGGCAGAAGGACATTCGTGTAATTGGAAGTAGTGCCCTCACTCATATTTTGTAATTTTAGGTCATGTTTGGAATTAATCCTGTGTTTATTTTTCACGTTTTTTGAGAAAAAAATGAAAACAATTTCAAAACGACATTTGGCGCAATAAAAACAAAAAACAGAAATGAAAATAATTTTTTAATTTAATGTAAAATGAGAGAGAAATGAAAAACGACTTTTAGTCGTTTTTCATTTTTTATTTTCGTTTTCTCATCTCTTGAGCAGAGAGAGAAAGAGAGACATTAATGAGTTTTTTTATACTGAAAATAATCTCTTGATAAAACTACCAAATACATTTTTAAAAATGATTTCTATAAGCGCAGTCTTTGGTTGCAGCGTGAAGGGGCCTCAAGCAAGTGCTCATTGGTGGAAAGACCGAGCAGCTCTCCCTCCTAACTTCTCATCTGCATCAGTCGAGCTCTTTCAGAACCTGCCTTGTTTCGGCCAAGCCGCTCCTGAAGACCTCTTTTACCCTTCAACTGTCCAAGCTTTTAGTCTGTAGCTTATAGCTTTTTTAAGGAGGAGGAAATCTGTCTTTAAAGACAAAAAGAAAAATATTTAAGAGGATCATCCGTATATGTTTTTTTTTACGGAACAAACTTGACTAGTAAGGGAAAAGCCCTTTACTAAACTAAGAAAATATACAAGGTTTTTCACTTGTTCGTCAAGCTTTCAAACAGCTCAACGTTTTCATTTTCATATAAAAAAATTAAACGAGTTCCAAACGCACCCTTAGTTTTTACCCTCAATTTTTATGTAAAATTGTAGTTGTATTCCAACTAATTTTAGTTGCTCTCTTATTTAGTAAGAAAAATTATAACCATGTCCTCACTTAATAGTTGAAATATATAATTATATCTATAAAAATAATTAAATTCTCCAATTTTTTTATAACACCGCCACTAAAAATATTTTCTGCCACCGCCACTACAAGCAAGTGCACCTGCACCCGTTGGACAGCCTAACCTTAATCCCAAATTTGGATTGGCTAACAATGAAAGTTTGTGTGCAATCCTACTCTCTTCAAAATGGGGGACGCAAGAGTCCCTGAGATTTATTCACACATTGCTTTTTTTTTTTTTTAAATTTTGTAAAGGCTTCATGCACTCTGATATTGTTAGGAAATTGTATCAATTTACATTCAAACAAAAATATACATATTTCTGCTTTATAGCAAAACGTATTGGAATTAGGTTTTAAAATTTATGATCTCTTGTAAAACTCACGATGTTATGTATAATATTTTTTAATTAGAAACATACTGAATGGTCAGTGAACAATTTTGGAGGATCAAGTACTTCCAATCAAACCATCTTTCTGCTCTGTTTTTCAAAATAGGCCTGTATTTCCACCGTTATTTTATAATGAAAAATCCCCTTTTTTTTTCCTTCAAACACAATCTTATGCAAATGGAAGTAAAACGGTTAAGCCAGCTAGGATATATGTAAAACTCCATATAGAATAAATATACAGGTTCATTCATTAAAACACAAAATATACTTCACGTTCATGATCCAACCATTATCATATAGATAAGCAACGTTCAACACCAGTAAAGCCAGATAAACAACACATCATGCGGGCGATTACAACATGCTAAGTTTGATAATTTATTGTTCCTACAGATTCCGGGAAAATAGAAAAAGGGCGTAAGAATGCTTCCTAAGATGCAACCGAACCTGCCTGAATACTAGTTATAACATTTTTGCGAGTCTAATAATGACGGCTTCACAACGCACCTGAGCTTGGTGCAGGCACTGAACTTGGATCTATTACTTGGAAAAAGAGAGAAAAAAGAAGACTTCACAACTGAAATATCTACTTCTTTGGTCAAACTGCAATCGCTACTTAGCATCTACTAATCTGAAATAATCTGTACGCTTGGTGGGAACGAGAACTTGTGCTCACCAAACAATGGAAGCCTGCAGCAGATTACAAATGATAATTAGAGAACAAGTCCATGAAATTTGTCAAATTGCATTTCAAACTAGAAGAAAGCCATTCCCATCCGCGGGCAATAACCGTGTGTGTGGAAGTATGGTTACTGTTAGTTTACTTTTACCATCAATCCCAAAAGCTTAAGCTATTAGGTGGGAGAGAGAGAGAGAGAGAGAGAGAGAGAGAGAGAGAGAACACAAAATAAATCATGTTTTGTCACAAAATAAATTTTCAGGTATTTACTTTACAACCACGTTGGAATATCTTCGTATTGAAGCCATAGGCTATAACTAATATTAGTAGCCAAACCACCAAGACAGAGGGCGAAAAAACCTAATTTAGACAGTAAAGAAATGGCCAAAGCAAGATACCTATTTTGTGAACACACTCATGAGATCATTCGAAGGAAATTGCCGAAATACTGGGGTGCCTAGTTTTGCATTATCACCGAAATCCATACTAGGCTCCTGCTTCACCAGGTTACCATTGCTCTCTGAATGTACTTTTCCTGGATTCAGGTTGCTCATTGGTGATTCATATTCATCCACAGCAAATCGGCTAGGAATGAATGTCCCTTTACCAACAAAACCAAGATTTTTCAGTGGTCCCTGATCAAGAATTTCACCTGATTTAGCACTATATGAACCCTGAATGTCAACTATGTTAGGTCCAATTCCTGGCAATTGTCTGGCATCACCAACAAAAGTAGCAGCTGAATTCTGGAGGCCAGTACTATTATCTGCATTTAACGAGCAAGATGACAGAGTAGAGGAGGAACCGGGTGCCGAATACCCACAAACAACACCACTAGTTTTAGCATCTCCATTTGAGATATGTCCAACATTCAAAGCGGAATTATTTGATTGAGGTGAGAGAATACTGTAATCGATAACAGAATTCCTATTAAAACTGCTATTCTGGTTCACAGAAGCAGGGCTACCAGCCTGGAAACTGGCTGATGATTGAGAAGGGACTACAAGGCAAGAGGGTTGCACATTAATCGAACGGCTAGGCTCAGGAAGCACAGACTGCTGCTGCAATGGTGGTTGTTTTTGTTGCTGTTGCCGTTGCTGCTGCAATATGTCCATCAATAAGTTGCTATTAGGATTAGACGCCCCTCCAACATTATTACTGGGTCCTACTGTTCCAAGGCTGTTTGTCGTCCATGCTCCATATCTTGAAGAAACATCTTCAACAGAAAAAATAGACTGTGGAAACTGTTTATAAATGTTGGATTGACCCTTTACCAAGGGCTGGCCAAATGTTAAACAATGTTCAACAGGTAAACGCTTCGGTCCCTGCAGTGATGCATGCAGAAGAGCAGGCTGGTCCATTGCTGGCACTAGATTTCCAGCTGGTCGGCCTAAAAGTTCAGCATGCAAGGCAGCTAGCGTTTGTGGGGGAATTTGGCCAGACGCAGCCAAAGCTTGAATGTCAAATCTACCACGAGAACCCAATTTGACATTTGATTCCACAGACCCACAGAAGGTACCTGAAATTCCACTTTGTTGCTGAGGTACTCCTCCACTTAATCTCTTCAAATATAACCTGAACTTCTGAAATTTTATATTTTGTTAGTGTACAATTAATTAAACTAACAAAAGTATCAACGTCCTTGTGCACTAAATTAAAAGTAGAACCTGCATTGAGAGCACTCATTAGTCCGATAAGCAAATCTAAACTGGCACAAGCTCGTTTAGTAATCAAATCTAGTTCCAGCTATTATCTAAAATTTAACTTAAGAAGAAGGTGAAAGTTCATGTTGAACTCCAGTTCCAGTATAAGGATAAAGAGCCAAACCTGAATGGACATTATTTGATCCAAACATGATTCATTACAAACCATACAATTAGATTTGAACACCTATCCATACATCTTGCCTTTACTAATCATTGTGTCTTATTTTAAATCATTGTGTCTTATTTTACTCCCCTGAGTATTCGATTCATCAACATTTTTCCCTCTTGTGTTCAGATTTGTACTGCCTCAATGATGATGCTATTAAAGAAACGAAAAAAATCGATCAAAGAAAACAAACCTGCAAATGACTTGCAACATTTTCTCTAGTCAAACCAGGTACATTCATCAATTCAAGAATTCTCTTTGGTACAGCCTCTGTAATGGAAGCCAAGAAGTTGAAATCAACACAAAGTATAAACTATCACAGAATATGCAAATGTTGTAGCCCATCCCCATCAAAACTAATGGACAAAAAGCATAAGGTAAAAATGGAAAAGATCATACTATCAAGCCCGAGTTGATTTACAGCACTGACAAATTGCTGGTGGAGCTCAACTGACCACACTACACGCGGTTTCTTTGATGTGGACGGATCATCATTTTCGAGTTCACCATCATCCTCTTCCTTATAATTGCTTCTCTTTTTCTGACCTTTCAATCCTTCTGTCTCTTCATTAACAGAAGAAGCATATTCTGTGTCCTCATTTACACGTTTAGGACGATCATTGTCTTCCATGCTCCCTGAATGTTCAAAATCCCTATTCTCATTCCACTTTTTCCTCACAACATGCTGCCATATATTCTTGAGCTCTTCCTCACGTATAGGTTTAATCAAATAATCACAAGCACCGTGTTTAATTCCTCTCATCACGGCCCTCGTTCTCCCATCAGCTGACATCACTACAAATCATAACTGCACATTAATATCTCGATATTATAACAGATAACAAATTGCAGCATACAAGACACTTACTGATAACAGGAAGGTCCATTTCCAGACCAACAAGTTCAAGGAGTTTATATCCGTCCATATCAGGCATATGAACGTCACTCAATACCACATCAAAACCACCTTTTTTCTCACGTAAAAGTTTCAAGGCAACAGTAGCTTGGGAGCAAGTAGTAACTGCAAAAGAAGAAAGGCGAGTCAACCAAGCATGCTGGGTAAAAAGGTTTTTGATTTTTCCTCTAGTTATGAGAGGATCTGAAAGTAAAGAAACAAAGCTTTGCAATAAATTTTACACTCAATCTACTGAATAACCTTTAGAAATTCTAGAAAGATCCAAAGAGGCTTTCATTTGATACACCCTTTTTTTTTTTTTTTGGTGCTTGATGAGAACATCTTCGATGCGTTTATGCTAAAAAGCATAGTCTTAAACTCAAAAGACATTTAGACATCTTTTTCCTCAAAAATACAAAACAAACTTTTACCACTAAAAAATCAAACTAAGCATGTCATGAGCAGCCAAACAGTACCGTAGGAAAAAAGTCATCAATGGTTTAGTAATCTTCAGAGAAGAGAAAAGAAACTAGAGAACTATTTCATCCAAGATCACAGTAGCAAAACTGAACTTCTTACAGAATAACAAATTACTGTGAGGTGATTCATTGACAGACAAGAAAATTTTATCACAAATTACTTCAAACCATGACTATTCCTTCAACAGCCACATCAATATATAGTTAGTTTAATCATGTAGCATGATTACCAAGCAAACAAAATTGATGGAAATAAATGGGAGCCACAAATTGAAATTGATACAATATTTAAACAGGCTAAAGACTCCAATCATCAAATTTTAACTTTCTTATTTAGTCTGTGTAGCCAATATTTATTCATATTTCATTATACGTCTATACGTATCCGTACTCAGAAGTTCGGACCCCAAAAACACCGAAACGCTTTGCTCACATGAAGAATCTTGTCTAATACCCTTATAATGCATCTACGCACAACATATCAGAGTAACGCACAGGCACATGTACATGTACAAACACAGGAAAAATCCTATCAAACGACCAAATTTGACTTAATTTTACTGTCTAGCTGATTAACAAAATGACTTGTGTGTCAAGAAACAAAGAAAAATAAATTCACTCTCTCTACAGAGACTTCAGATTCTCGATGCCACTACGCTCAAATCCCCAAAAAATAAATAACAATACTACTAGCAATAATAACGAAATCCACGGGCAGATTATACCAATGACACTCCATAAGGAAACTAGAATGCTACTTTTCCGTAATATCAGAGGAAAGCAAGAAGCAGGCTCCGAACAAACCGTGATAGAGACACCGGCGAAGCATCTGTTCGACGATCCTGAGGCAAGTAGTGTCATCATCCACGACCAGAACCTTCAAGCCCACGGGGAACTGATCGGAGACCACCTTTTCACCGCCGAGGAAATTGCCGACAGCGGCGGACGAACCGAGGACAGCTTTACCCGACGCTGCGTAGCTACTCCCAGCCGTGCTTACGCTCGACTGCGCCACTCTCTGCAGAGCCGCCATGGCCGGAAACTCGAAGAGCTCCTCCACCGCAACCAAAAGCCCTAATTATCACCGAAGAAGAAAAGAGCAGAAAGATTCACCATTTCAAGGCCGAATTGAGCTCAGATCCGCCGAACAAAACCTCACGATTGAAATCAGAGAAAAACCGTGAAAATCCAGAGAGAAAACTCGAGGTTTTCGTCGGAGCAGATCTCCGAGAGATTGGAAGGAAATGATTGAATTTCGAAGTTCTGGAGAAGGAGAAGTTGGAACTGAGGAGAGAAAAAGTAGAGAGAGAAAGGGAAAGA
>NW_010357392.1:56296-73939 GCF_000414095.1 Morus notabilis
TTTATATAAATTGGGGAGTCCGGAGTTGGGACAGAGATAACGCGAGTCTGAGAAAGAAGAAAACGGACCCAAATTAAGGTGACGTTTGTTTTAAGATTCTATTTGATTTAACACGATAATTTTTTAGTTTTATTATAATATTTTTTTTATAAAAATTTAAAAATTAAAAATTAAAATTATGAACTATAATTTTAATTTATAAATTAAACGTGAATTAAAATGTATTTATTTAGAATTATAAATAAATAATATAATAATTACTAATGGTTTTTATTTAGGTATTCGTGTTTGACAAATTTCATTTAATAAAATTTGCCAAGTGTCCTAAATTAACTATTAAAATTTATGCTCCATTTACGTTACGTGAGCTTGTTTGAAAAATATTAAAATATGAAATAATAGAAGACTTTATAACTTAAATTTAGAGAATAGCTTTAACACTATTATGCAACCTCGTCTTAGGGAAGGGATTAAAATTTTAGATACGAGTGCGTTATATACACTGCATGATTGGACAATTTATAGTATTTTATTAAACAACTTACTAATTCAATTAAAATTTAAGGAATAAAAGGGGAAAAAAAAAAAAACTGTTACGTCTGAAGGAATAGATTTTAGATAAGAGAGTACGTCTATAACTGCACGATTGGACAATTTATAGCATTTACTACTAATTCAGCTAAAATTTAAGAAATAAAAAGAAAAAAAAAAACTGGTTTTTATTTGGGTTTGTATTTATCTTTTTTTTTAATCTATTTATCCCTTATTTATTAGGGTAAATTTTATATTTTTTTTTTGTTTGAATAATAAATAGGAGAAATAATTGAAGGTCGTAGCAGTGAGACAGTGAGAAACTGCACGGGGGACCCACACGTGGCGCTTCGCGTGCGTTTCAGCGTCCGTACTTCATACATAAACAGCCATTTAACGACCGGTCTCTTTGATTATCAAAAATCATTTTTTTTACTGAAAGTAAGAATTTTTTTTATTTATTTCTATCTTTTTTTGCTGAAATTATTTATTTCTATGTTCTTGTCTGATCTATCCACTCCTTTTTCCAGAAAAAAAAAAAAAATTATATTCGCTCCTTTGGAGTCATTTGAAAGAAAAATAAAGTAAAATTAGCTTTATTTTTTTCTTTTGAAAGAAAAATGAATGTATGGGTTATGTGGGCGCGTGTTTTTGCGGGCAAGAATCAAGGCAAATCACCGAGAATCCCTAATTTTACTCAATAGAGGGATGGCCTAATTGGTAGTCTTATATGTCAATTATAGTTTTTTTTTTTTTTACAATTTTTCTCATAAAAATTTAATTTTAATTTTTTTATTACAGTATTTTTTCTCACCTGAATTTACTGTTTTAACTCGCTGGACAGTTAATTAGTAGAAGATGATTTCTTTCCCTTTTTTGGATTTAATCATATTTATTTCATTTATAGTAAGGAGAATTTTTTTATTGTATATAATTAAAGAAAGACTCTCTCTAATGAGACTATTCTACTTGTAGAGCAACTTTCTAATTGTTTGATTTGGTCACATTAAATTTAAAATGTATACAGAATAAATAGTTCGTTATATAGATCTAATGCTTAAAAATAAAAACTCCCTAAAAAAAATAGTAAAATATATTTTTTCTAGTCCTGTAAGAAAAACTCCCTAAAAAATAGTAAGATAAATGGTGTATTCATTTGCACAACTTAAGTCATGATTTTGGTTGTGTATGTAAGAGAAAAACACGGTAGTAAAAAGCTAAATTTGAATTTACGTGAGAGAAGACACTGTAGCAATATGATTTGAGTTATGAAATGAAGAATGTCATATTTTTTAAAATTATTAATAGGAACTTTCCTTTTCTGCCACCAATGGGAATTACTATTTTAGTCGACGGGTTAATTTCTTAATGACCTGATGTATGATTAGCATCAATTTTATGTCACACGCAATAAATTTTTAATGTAAACACTCACAAATTATCACGTTGAAAAATTAATTTGACTAAAATAACAATTCTCATGAATATGGAAAATGACAGTTCCGACCGTAAAAATCCCTTAAAATTTCATTAAACTGTCTTATCATATAATAATCTGATGGATGCATCTATTGACATCCATTTTTTTACTTTTCACACGCCACTTTTTAATATTACAAGATTATCCATTAATAAAATTACTTTTAAGGACAATAATATTTAAAAAAAAATACTCATTACACACTATATTATTAAAAAAAAAATATTTCTTCTAAAAAAACACATGTGATTAGCACTCTAAAAAAACACATATGATTAAACAATTATAAAAAACACGATTTCACAATATATATATATATATATATATATAACAGGTAATATATGCAGCGGAAAACAAAGGTTATATAAAAATGCATATATATTTGGTTCTTCATGAGAATGTTCGATTTGACTTTGTCATGAGGAAGCTTTGGGACTTCTAAGAAGAAGAACATGGAAGAAAACAAACCTCATAAAAAATACATTGTTTTTAAAAAAGGAAGATAATTTATTTGTTAGTGGGCAAAAAAAAAAAAAAAAGAGATATAGAAATTACAATTTAGTTGTAGAGATTTTTCAAGAATAATAAGAGAGGTGTTACAAGTAATAATTAGAACTCTTTTATATTCAAAAAAAAAAAAAAAAAAACTCTAAACTTGAATTGGGATTGGTTTAAGAAAGTGCATATAAAAAGTAGAATGTGGATAGTTTAGTTGTAGATGTTTTTTTGAAATTTTAAGAAGAATGTAACAAGTAAAATGAGGGGTGGTTTGAGAATGTGTATATAAAAAGTATAAAAGGAGTGTCAATAAACACACCCTAATCTAATTGTTAAAGTTTTATAGTACCCTACCACAAAACTTTTCTTATTATAAAGACAAAATATTGAAAAATCTAAAATTATTAGTCATTACACCAAAAGAAAAATGAGAGGAGTAAGGAGATTTCAACAATAAGTTATGAAAAATAAACTATCGGCAGTTCTTCATTTTTAATTATAAGAATTATATCAAAAACTATTCGTATTATATATTTTTTAATTTGATGTGATTTTGATTTGAACTAAATAATAGCCATAAGAATAAAGCTGAACAATAATCAATGTGTTTTTTTAATACGAGAGTCAATAGATGGTTATTTCACACAGAGATTTTGTGGTATTATTTCTAAATTATGACAAACTCCTGTTTAGTCCAACAGAATAAATCATGCATTGATATTTTTTTTTTTTCTTTCAAAGAAATTATTAGTTGATTCGCTATGTTGTAAATTAGAAATTAATGCTTGGAAAAAAGTCTCCGCATACTGTAGCATGTGAATGATAAAAAACATTACCGATTCTTTTTTTTTTTCTTTTTTAACACTGATCATCAATGTTCTAAATGGGATTGATTTTTCTTTTTTTTAAGGGTCTGAGTATCTAATTATCGTTAAATTATGTTTGCCACATGGTGAAATCTTTCTATAGCTTAGAAAAATGAGTTGGTACGTGGATAAATTTTTTTTTTTTTGAGGCAGTAGTTTGATAAAACTGAATCCTTTTGTGTTTTATAGGTTCAAACTACCGTTTAAATTTTTTTATTATAGTATTTTCTTTTATAAAAATTAAATTTTCATTTAAACTTTTTTATTCAAACTTATGAACCAAAGGGACGTTGAGTTCATTGAACAATTAGTAGCAAGTCTTAAATTTCTATTTTAATTCAACGTTTTGCAATTTACTAGTTTTGGAACGTACTCCCACGTATTGTTGTGTGTGTCACTTGAGAAGTCTATTTAAGTAAATTTATTTTGATTTTAAACATACATTAGTAGAGTAGATTAAAGAAGCAATTAAACATATATATAATCTTCGATGAGGTGCACTTTGAAAAATTAGATTTTAAGAAAATAGATGTGTCAAAATGTGTTTCAATCACAATTTATGTTTCTGACGGATGTTATATTTTCATAAATAAAATCAAACATACTAAAAGAAATATTTTGATCTAGACAAATTAAATAAAAAACTAACTAAGGGTTTTACATATGGAAAGAAAAGATGTTTACGTAATTGTATTTTTTAGTATCATTATTTTAGTAGTGGTTTTTTAAAATAAAAATATACTTAAGAACAAATCACATAAAAAATTAATTAGGTGTTCATATGAGAAGGGGAAAATGTTTGTTTAAAGGTATATTCGAAGAAAAATATTTTAGTGGAGTAAAAAGAACAAAAAAATTAGTTAAATACATGTAACCTAAAATATAAAGATGATAGTAAAAAAATAAAAAAAAAACTACTTGAGTAAGAATATATTATAAAAAAAATTAAGTGAGAAATTAGAGAAAAAATAATAATTTAACAAAGTAGATTTGAAAATACATGTGAACAAGGTAGAAAAATGAGAAGAAACATAAACAAAAGGCAAGCATGTAAATAAAAAATATTTAAGGACCAAAGAATAATAGTGAAGGAAAAAAAAAAGAGAAGCGAAACGTTCCCCACATTTCAGCCCCAGAAGGATTAGTTATTGACGATTTATAATAGTTCGATTAGATTAGATAAGACAGATTTAATTATTTTTTGTTTACGACTATACGTAAAAAAAAAAAAAAAAAAAAAAAAAGAGCTCTCTTCATAGTACCTTTCCTAAAACAATTGCTAATAAAAAGTATTTTACAAATGATAATAGCTTTTTTCCTTTTGAAAAGAATTAATTATAAAATTTTTTCTTGAATTATGAGCCGTATAATACTTTACTTTTTAATTTTTAAAACGCAAGATATGTTATTCTTGAAATTATAAATTTTTAATAAACATGCACTTTCCATGAGTTTTTCAATAGAAAAGTGGCTCATATTATATAATTGAGGGGTGTTTTGATAATTCTGCATGTTCTTAAAAAAATACTACAAATTAAAAATTAAATCTGACTAAGTAATTTTTATTTAATTATATGATTATATGAGTAAAATTATAAATTTTGTCTTATTGTTTAATTTTATCTATTATCATATTAAATTTTATTTTATTTTATTTTATTTTTTAAAAAATATAAATTTAATAATCATGAGTAGAAGAGTAATTGTGCACCAAACTATTTAATAACAAAAAAATATTTGCGTGACATGTGGCGATTTTGTTAGAAACACTAACAAAATGAGCATTTTTATCAACAATTCATAATCTGGAGAGAATGAGCATTACGTTTTGAAGAGGGGGGAAAACTGTTACACAGGTCATAATTCTCAAAAAAAATTTATAATTGATCCAAAAAATAAATAATAATAGCTTTTATTTTTTTTATAATTAGTGCTAGTAATTATGGACGTGGAATGATGTAATAGGAAATGGCCAAAATTAATGTTTAACCATGTTTAATAACATATTATTTATAGTAATTCCATCAATTTAAACTTAATAAGCTTTGTGATGTTTGTATAACAACATTACACGATTTATTGAGTATGTTAGGCCAATAATTCTAGTGCTAAACAGCTAAAGCTATTAGAATAGATATTGTGAATGTGAATATGTTTGATAGTGTCGTGAGGATATTGGCGAATATTAAACATGTTCCTCAAGTAAAGAGAAGTTTAACTTTTTCGAGCGCTTTAACACATTATTAAATAAAGAAAGTGACTTCCTCATGTCAAGATTACAAAGAATTTGAACTTGACACGTGTTTATTCTCATTAAGCTTCTATCAGCATCATCTCACTTATGAGAAGTGTCAAGATAGGATACTTATATGCGTGAGCTGATAGGATTGTTAAGTATATGACTTAAATCGGTTTATTAGGCATAATTGCTATTTATGTCTTTGGGCTAGAGTTATGTTAAGACCTTTTGAGATGATTTTTTTTTTTTTTTTTTTTTTTTTTTTAGAGAAGTGGAGAAAGGAGTGTTTGCATTTCAGAAAAAGAAAGAAAAGTGAGAAGATCCAAAGACAAAAGGTGTAAAGAGTTTCAAAATAGATGGAGAAATTGAGAAAATTTATTGACACTGTAATCATTTAAGTTTGATAGTGAATTTTTTTTTCTCCCGTGTTATTTTTTGGTTCAATTTATTCTTCTATTACGTGGATATAGAGAAGTATTTTCCCCCAACAATTATCTATGACATAAGCGCCCAAAGTTAATTTGTTCAATATTAAAACAAACTTTGCCCCTAATAACTTGACAGTACTGGTTTTTACTTTTTACCTTCGATTATTTATAAATTCAAATCATTAATTTCTAGTAGTGATTAACTCCCAATTTGGAGTGATTTAAAAGCAGAACGTTTGAGCTTTTTATTTTTGTACATTTTTTCATAACAAGTCATCTCTTTAATTTATATAAAATCTATTTTTATTTATATTTGAACCCTTTCTTTGAGAATAGTAAATTAAAATTTTCATTTATATTCTTATATTACACTATTTTTTATATACGCATGATTTATTTAAGTTCAAAGCATCTTGCAAAATCAAAATAGTGAACTGAAAATATTATACACATTTGTCTGTGAATTTGTATGACTTTAGTAACTTACTCTTTAAATTTTTAATTTTAGCAAGTTGTCCATTCAATTTGTTAAATTGTTGCAATATGCCTATTTTAGCGATGATTGTGTTAAATTATTGTTGAAAAACATGTTCGACGAAAAATTTAACGTCCCAATTCAAATGTAAAACAAATCTTGTAAATACTCAACTTTTAATCCCCTAAATCTAACAAAAAAATTTGAGCAAATTTAATAAAATGAGGCACAGTACAACAATTTTACAAGTTTAAGGGGTTGATTGTCAAAATTGAAAGTTTGATTGGTGATTTGCTTAACCACGACAAATTTGAGTGACAGTTGAGCTAAAAACTGTAAAATATGAGAAAAAGCTATCATAAGCCTACCATAAATCCTCTCATAAAAGGATCTCTCACAATTATTATTATTACTAGTCGAGGCACGTGCTATGCACGTGAAAAATATTTGATCTAGCGTCAAAGCACGTAAGTTATTTAGAAGTTAAGTTCATTAATTGGAGCAAGAGAAAAAATATTTTAAAAAATCGTATCGAAAAAAAATTAAAGTTATATGAGAGTTTTTAGGGAGAAAAAACTTAAGTATGGAGACATCTGAAAGGAGTTATTTTAATTTAAAAAAGTTTAGGAAATTTTTTTTAACAAGGATATTGTAAAACAAATGTAACGGTTAAAGAATGTTAGGGGAAAACTAAAAAAAAAAGGTCAATAAGCAAAAAGAAAGAAGTAATTAAGAAAAACATAAGAAAGAGAAAAAGATAAGAAGAGGAAAAATTTAAAAAGAAAAAAAATTAAAGTTAGATAGGAGTTTTTGACAAAAAAAAAGGGCATATTTGAAAATAATTTTTTAATTAAACGAAAGTAAGAAAAAAGAAAGCATTTTAAAGATTGATATTGTAAAAAAAATAAAGGATTGTCAAAAATATTAGAGGAAAAAATAAAAAAGATAATAGTCAAAAGAAAAGAAAAAAATAAAAAAATGAAAAAGAAAAAGAGAAAAGAGGAAAAGTTTAAAAAGAGATGGAAAAAAGAAAGAAGAAAAAGAAGGCCTTCTTATGAGCGTGGGTGCTTTTATATATGTTAGACATTAGATTAAATGTATAAATAGTTGTTAAAATTATAAAAGAGCCTTTTAAAAAAACAAAATAAGATTGGAAAAGAACAAACCACACGTAAAAAAAAAAAAAAAATTGTAAAAGAACGTTCATAAAATAAAAAAAATGAAAGAACAAAACATCTAAAAAATAATAAAATAATAAAATAATAAAAACATAGCAAACCACATGAGAGTCAGGAAAGTGATATATGGGTTCTGTGAAAAAAATTATGTGTAAAAATAATTTTTAGTATCACAAAAATTACACGAAAAATAATTAAATAGAGGCAAATTTAAAGATGATTATTTTAACTATTAACAAAAAAGTTAAAAGAAACACTCATAAAATAAATTACTTTCATAAGAGTAAAGTGAACACAAACTATTTTTAAAAAAATTAAATGTAAAAAAATCACAAAACAAAAAAATAAAAAGTAAAACATTTAAAATATAAAAAGAATTAAGATATAAAAGGGAAAAAGGAAAAAAGAAACTTAAGACATTATGAAACCAAATTATTAAATAAATCAATCTTAAAAAATTGAAAAACTCTCAAAATAATTGAAGTATCTTTTTAATTGGAATATTTATTTGTGCATTTTTAAAAGTTTTTATTTAACTTGTTAGTTAAAATACATCTAAAATAATATTTAATATAAATTGTAAAGGATAATATGGTATTTTTAAAAATTTAATTGCTTAGAGAGTGTTTTGGGTCAATTTTTATAAATACATTGGATATTTTAGACATTTAAATAATAAAAAAATGAAATTAATATTTTGACAAAATACAGAAAAATATTTTAGGTATTTTTTCTTTTTATTTTAATATTAATTGGAACTCAATTTTTACTAATAGCTAAAGTTGAGTACACACAAATAGAGGTGGAAGTGCTGTGGCACCTTATCTTTTTAGAACCTCTTCTCAAAAAGTTTCTGCAAAAAATCCTTTAAAAAAAAAAAAAGAAAAAAAAAAGAAGAGGTTTCTGCAATAAAAGTTCTGTGCAAGTAATCGAGGTCTCAAGTCTCCAAGGGGCGCATATATATATATGTATGTATGTATATAGCTGTCTTGGCTTTCAGGTCCATAGCCAATGTTGATTCATCAGTTGGGAAACTGGGTCACTCTGTGTTCACTGCAACAACAACAGCCTTTCTTTATTAATGTTATTATGAGGCACTCCACAACAACGACAGGTGCTCTAATTCCCAGCAGGTCATTACCCATTTGTTGCTTTTCCACCTCTCGATTAGGTATAAGTTCGAGTAAAGTAAGAGTAAGAAGAGGCCTTTGTCGTGCCAGAAGAAGAGTGAGATACGAAGAAGAAGAGGAAGAAGAGGAGGAAGATGGGCATAATGAGGAGATTTTGATGTTGGAAGCGTATAGCCAGAGTTCCAGAGAAGAAGCTCTTCTTGTGAAAGCTGAAGTGGATGCTCAGGAAGTAGAACTGCTTATCTTCAAGGTCAGTTTTTAATGTTACGGGTTCGTTTAGTTAGAGGATTTAAACTATGTGATTCGAATTATTTTCGATTTACGTGTATTTTTTGTGAGAGAAAATACTGTAGCGAATCACGAATCATGATTCGAATCAGGGAACGAATCTCTCTACCAAACGCCCTGTACTATCTTTTTCCTTTTTTTTCCCCTGAATTTTATTTTCTGTTAAGAATTGGACCTTGTACCAAAAAATGTTCCATTTTCAATCCTGAACTCCTTTAACGTCTTGGGCCCTATTTGGTATTAGGTAAGGGGGTTTTGCCGGTTTGAAACGCATGGCTCAATAGAACTTTCATTTTAGTGCTCCGAAAAACAAATTTGAGTTGAGACTTAGACCCCGTTTATTTCATCGATTCGAATTTAGAATTCGAGTTTTGTTACAGTGAAAGGCTCTCAGCAACAGTCACATCTAACTTTTTAACTACAATAAAAAACTCTCACATAAAATCACATCTCAACTCAAATTAAAACCCACCCCAACCCAAAAATAAGAACCTGATGGGTTTTGTCAATTTGAACCATACGGTTCCAACCCATTCTTTTACATACATTCAAACAAAGATTCAAACCACGCGTTCAAACTTAGAGAAATATTAAGGTCTCGTTCAATTCGCGGATTTAAGTTTTTAATTCGAGTTGAAATATAATTTTATGTAAAAATTTTTAACTGTAGTAGAAAAAATTAAATATAATTTTTGTGAGAACTTTTAACTATAACAAAATTAAAATTAAAAATTTAAATCGATTTATATTATATATATATTTATTTTGTTTATTTTATAATACTGAATGCAAGCTGTGTCCTTTTATGGCTACAAAACATTGTTTGAGACTCGTGAACCTTATCCTGTCAACTCTCTTTTAATCCACAGCAAACACTTGGCAATGCTGCATAATATAGCACAGAAGATATAAGAAGCAGGGTTGGGAAGGCCATTGGTTTCAACCCTTAATATCAAATATCAATATAGAAAACCACCTCATTAGAAAAAAAATAAAAAAATAAAAAAATAGCAACACCAGATAAATTTGGAGAGATATGAAATTTATTGATAATGGAACTTGAAGACTTATACAGCCCGTTTGGTACCAAACAGGCATATAGTAATAGTATATGGCTTGATCTTTGGGTTTAGGAATCAGAAAATATAGAGTAATTTCTGCTGTACTTGTTTTATGCAACAAATTGACACAAAATCAATAGATTAGGAACTTTTGTAAAATTACTTTATTTCAGAAAATGTTTTGAGCAGTTTTACACAATAAAAGGAGTGAATTAGACCATTTTAAAAATTCGAAAGATAAGTCAACCTAAGATATATAGTTCAAAGTATCTGTGAAATCAATCCATTTTATAACTTTGGTAAGAAGTACAGAGCAAGGGAACATAAGTAGAGTTATGAACAAGAAAAAAAACAATAAAAAAGAAAAGAAATGGAAAACTCAATTTTGAGTAAGCAGTATTATATGAGTCTAGATCTGCAGTTGCTAACTCTTGTCTCATTAATTGTCGCTTTAATAAAAATTTGACGCCTCATTAAAAATTTTACATATCATCTACAATTAAATAAGATAACGGAAGCAGATCAAATGGAGCTACGATGTTTAAGGATTCGTTTAATTTATTAATTTAAAATTTTAATTTGAATTAAGATGTAATTTATATAATAATTTTTTATTATAATAAAAAAATTAAATATGACTGATTTTAAAAAAATTTTATTATAATAAAACTCAAATTCATAAAAGGAACGTGAGTAACACTTCTATGTATTCGTCACTTTTTCAATCACCAAATAGAGAAAATCGTAAAGTCACTTCCACCTTTCAAGTGTTGAAACCAGCCATGGAAGTTAAAACCCACCCTCTATCTCAGCGTCAACTATGGCACCGTCGTCGAAAACCTCACGACATGTCATAGGTCTCCACCTCCCTCAAGATCCGAAGGACGATCGACCAGATCAAGATATTCTACGCCAACCCCGACATCCTTCGTGCCTTCGCCGGTATCGGCATCTCCTCCATTATTACTGTTGGAAACGCGACATTCCCCGCCGCCAAGTCCTGCATCGCCAGCAACATCAGTCCCTTTTTCTCCAAACCCATTATCAATCACATAATTGTTGTTGGAGAGAGTGGAATTCTCGTAAGATTCCTCGATCAGCAAGCCCATACTTCGGCGAGAAGAAGACCAATTCAACCCGCAGGCCACAGTTTCAGAAAGGGATCACCTACTTTTTTTTTTTTTTTTAATCTTGGGGTTGGGTTTTTGTTGAGATAGTAATTAGAAATAAAGAATTATTATTATTTTTTATTTTTAAGAAAAAGTTTATGAGCCACTCTTTTACCTTCTGTCTATAAAAAATAAAAAAAACTTTTTTACCTTCTGGTTTTTTCTATGATAATATGTAAGAACTCTCAAAGAGTACGGTTACCACTTCATGATCTATAAGCTGAAAAGTTATTTATAAATGATTTTGATATTACAGGCAGAAAGAATAAAAAGAAAAACCATCAATTTTATTCTTTTGTTCCATCCATAACGGATAATTCCGCGCGTTTGGTTCAAAGATTTGTGTAATGTTTCAGATTATAGTTTGTGGCTCGCTACAATGATTTTTTTCATAAAAAATTGCACGTAAATCGAGTAATTTTGAATCATAATTCTGAATCCATGAACTTAAGAGTGTGTTTGGTTGGGGGGAATGGAAATGAATGGAAAGGAATCAAGGTTCATTCTTATTTTGGTTAGTTTTAGAAAAAGGAATGGCCATTCAAAATGGAATGACTTTTTCATCAAATTGGTGAATCATCATTCCTTCCTCATATGAGAGTAATGCCCATTTTAAGCTCTTTTAATTTTCTTTTCCATCATTACCCTTAAATATTGTAATTATAAATATTATAATATTAGTATTTATAATATAATTAATATTATATTATAATAATTTATATTATAATGTAATTATATCTTATAACATATAATATAATATATTATAATTATATACGTATATTATAATATATCATAGTTAATATTATAAGATATTATATTTATTATTTTTTATAAAATTAAATATAATAATTATATAATTTATAAATAATAATATAATATTATATTATGTTATATTAATTTATAGGATATAGATGTGATGTTTTCATTAATAATATGATAGTTATAATAAAAATTAAGATTTTATTCTTTTAAATATATAATATTATAATTAAGTATTTATATAATTACAATATAAATTTATACTAGAATAGATAATATATTATAATTAGAAATGATAATATACTATATTATATATTATAATTATAATAAGTTATATTATATTATTACATTTTTATAATTATATTATATTTTTAATTATAATAATATAATATAGTATAGTTGTAATATTATAATATAAAATAATCACAATATCATTATTTTATTATATTATATATTTTGATTGTATTATAATAATAAATATTATATAACTATAATTATAATTATATATATTATATCCTTATAATTTTATATATATAATATTAGTTATTAAATGATTATATTAATATATATGATATTAGTTATATTAACATGAGGAGTAATTTTGTCAACATGAATATATTCATATCTCATTTCATTGCATTTGTAAAAGTATAACCAAACAAATGAATCATCTTTCTTTTCCATTATATTCCATTACCATTCTTATTTCCATTATCATTCCCCCACTGCAACCAAACGCCCCCTAAACGTCCACCTGTTGAGGTGTAAAAGTTTTGATGAGGTGTCAAATTTTTATTGAGAGGACAACAAATGAGACGGAATTACGGGACAACGGATTTAGACTCGTAAATGGGCAGATGTGCGTGTACGTACGTACCTGATGAGGACATCAGGGATGCAAGGAACACTCACGATCCAACTTGCATGTCATTCCAAGATACACGTGCAAGGGGGAGTCCAAGATGATGTAGGCGTGTTTTCCAGCCAGGAATCAAGTCAAAATAGCGGATAAAGACTTGATTTCGTTATCATTATATCTTTTTGGATTTAAAATAGGATTCCTTCCCTAGGATAAGCTTTTAGGCATTTTTAAGGAAGATGTTAGATTCAAATTCGGATTCTTTCCTTAAGAATTATATAATAGGCATTTTTAAGGAAGAAGTTAGATTCAAATTCAGATTCCTTCCCTATGAGTTATCTTATCTTTAGGTGTTTATCTTGCTTTAGGCGCCTACCTCATTAAGGGTATATTAGGATTTTTACAATTTTTAAACTCTTCATGTTATTTTCAGCTATTTAAGGCTGAAATTCGATTAATAAAATAAGTTTTGATGTTTTTATTCACATTGTGAAATATTATTCTTGAGTTCTTGAAAAAACTATTCCGAACTTATCAAGGTTTCCTTGTGGCGTTCAAATCGTCTTATCAAATGGATCTTCCATTCATTTGTGGCGTCTTCACCATACCAAGGTTCTTGCTTTGCTAAGCAACGGGTCGCGGTTTCCATTAATTCTTGAAGATCTTGAATCGAAATCCCATATTTGGCTACGGGTTTTGTCACGTTGTTGGCGAGGTTTGTATCAGTTGGTATCAGAGCTTAGGATCGTCAGGTTTTGCTATCCTTTTTCTTGTTTATTGTGTTTTCTTTTCTTAGTAAAAAAAAATCGCACATTAGGGTTAGGGTTTTCAATTTGAAAAAAAAAAAAATTGTGATTGTTAGCTAGCCACTTGTTTGAGTTTGAGTCCAACTACTATTGTTAGATTTTGACTTCTACAAGGTTTACAAAACTGATTACAAAAAAAAAAAAAAAGAAAAAAAAAAAAAGAAATCAGAGGACTGCGACTTGGAACAGCTATAACTTTTGATCCAAGAATCGTTACGGGACCCATAATATATCAAACGAGTGAGCAAAAGAGCATGAGAGAACAAGACAATGTGAGTGCTATATTCAATGTTACTACCTTGAGTCCTTTTGATGTAGGTGAAGATTTGAGGACAAATCCTTTTCAAGAAGAGGGGAATGATGAGGACATCATGGATGCAATAAATACTCACGATCCAACTTGCATGTCATTTCAAGATACACGTGCAAGGGGGAGTCTAAGAGGATGTAGGTGTGTTTTCCAATCAGGAATCAAGTCAAAATTGCGGATAAAGACTTGATTTTGTTATCATTCTATCTTTTTAGATTTAAATTCGGATTCTTTCCATAGGATAAGCTTTTAGGCGTTTTTAAGGAAGGAGTTATATTCAAATTCGGATTCTTTTCCTAAGAAGTATAATAGGCGAGACACAAATTAAGAGACAACATATCTGAGCTCGTATTATATCGAGATCTTCATAGACTATAACCATTGGAATTTTATAAAGCACTTTCTGGATAAGCAAACTAAAGCTCGTTTTTACCTCAATAAAATAAATATTTCAGAGTGTTTCTGCACCATATTCATGAGAAATGTGTAAAGACACTATATATGGGTTAATTAGTTAATAGGACTAAAGAAATAAGAGTATTCAAAATATGGTATTTAATTTTTATTATCACTAAATGTCGTATTTTTCTAGTAATTATAGTAATACCAACATACACGCATTCTATAATTACTCGTGTAATTGTTATAATTACTTATGGTAATTACGTACATCTCAATGACACAAAATTAGAATCAAATCCAGTGCTTTCTAGAAAAATGTTTATTTATTAGTGCTTGAAAAAGAGAAGTAACCCATACATTTACCAGCTATGCATGCCTCGTAATTAACCAATAAACAACAAGAACAATTGTGTAAAATTCTGATAGTGGAAACAACATTCTCAAAAATTATTTCTTCATTTGTCGTGGGTTTCTTGGGTTTTCCTTCAAGAGAATAAAAAAGACTATTTTTGGTAAATTATGTGTTTTTCAATGGTATGAAATTGTTGAGGTAAAGTGATTATCCTGATATTATAGCCTTTTAATGTTCTAAAGCTCCCATTTTTTTTTTTTTTTTTTTTTTTTTTATCAAAAGACTATCTTGAGGAACAAAAGTTATAGATAAAACTTCTTTCTTCTTGAATATCCCTTTTCTATATATTTTCCAATTTTGCTCAAAAATTGATTTCAGTGTACGCAAATTTCAGGGATTCTCTTCAAGCTTGAGCTATGGAACTTCACCAGATCCGTCAAAGAGCATTCTTCCAGCTAGAGCTGTGATCAAGACCGTAGACATAGTTAAAGGACCTTTTGACCCTTCTAATATAGAATACCTTCAAAAAGGCCTATCATGGGAAAAATTTAAGACTAGTTTCTTATCAAATTCCTAAGAAAGTTATTCATTACTAATGTATCGTTTTCGCATATTCTTTATGAATTGTAACTTATGATGTGTGACTGATAATAGAAGCATTTAAAAAAAAAAAAATTGCGACATATGATTTTACAATTATAGAATATTACTGTAATTGCAATGTATCATATAATATAATTTATTATGACCTTGTATTAAACAAAGACAGAGAAAAAACTCTAGTGATTTTTTTGTTTTTAAAAGAATTTATAACATTTGGCTCAGTCTCATGCAACTCATTGGTCAAGACTTCAGGTCTATGAAACAATGAAATATAAATGAATGATTGTAATGTTGGCTCTTATCTCTTTTATAGTCCAATCCCTGTTTCAAAATTGAGATCTCTTTCTTATTATTTGAGGAACAAATAACACTTAAAATAGAATATTATTAGCTTTATAATAGAGCTATGAATTCCATCTCTAAGGTAATATTTACACGTGATATGATTTTAAACATGACGATATTTACCTTTTATGTGTGAATATTGTGTTTTAAACTATTAATTTGATAACGCTCGTTAGTTATAAGATATTAATTACAATTGATTTTAAAATTTAAAGTGTAATTTACTAAAATCAATAGTTCAGAGTCTATTATGTAAAAAATGAATAATTTAAAGTGTAACAGTGCAGTTTACTTTTATTTTTGGGAAGGAAGTGTACACTTCCATTGCAGCATGCATTGTTATAAACTTTTTTTTTTCCTGGAAAAAGGTCAAAGATCTTTAAGAAAGAGAAATTTAAGCCGCAAGTCTCAAAACTTTGAATTTGTATTCGTCCAAACTTACATTTTCTTTTTAGGTTGTAGCGGTTAGTTCCCAATAGTTTTTCACTTGAATGCCTTTAAACCCAATGAGTTTTTGCGTCTAAGGTCCCAAACTTTTGACTTGGATCCGTAAATATTGGGTCTCCAAACTCCAATTTTTTGACACTCGTTTTATTTTTAATAAAAACAAAAATATACACATGGAAGCCTCATGCTCTCCTTTTAGAGGGTATTCAGGCAATTTAGGAGTTGTTCTTTTGAAGTGTGATTTGAGTGTAGTTTTTGGCCCCGTTCATTTCACTGATTCGAGTTTATAATTCGAGTTTTGCTACAGTAAAAAGCTCTTACAAACAATCACATCTAATTTTTTTGTTACAGTAAAAAACTCTCACATAAAATTACATCTCAACTCGAATTAAAAACTCAAATCAGCGAATTAAACAGGGCCAAAGACAACTTGAGTTTAAATTTTTTATGAGTTTTGTTGCAAAAGAAATCTTAAAGACAATTCCCTTTTTCTTTTTTTTTTTTGGGTAAAATTTTTAAGATGAATATTATTAAATAATAGTCTTTTTAGCTCTGATCTAGAAAAGTAATTTACCATTAAAACTACAAAGAAATTCCAAAATTCACAATAAATGGAAATTAAGCATCACGTTTCCTCAGTTTGATATCCAAGCCTCGGGAGAATGTGTATGTGCATGGCCAAATGAATCTACCTTCAAACAAGAAAATTTAATGGTACAAATCTGCCATATCTCTCCAATGGACAACAATTGACAAAGGACAAGGAACACCATTTTTTTATTTCTTTTTAAGAATAAATTGTTTCTTTTTGTGAAGCCATTCCTTCTATTTATGGGGACACCTAATACAGTTTTTAGCTTGCCCGCAAACCTTATCTATATGATTTTTTTTCTTCCTTTAGAAAAAGAAGAAAAAGAAAAATTAAAAAATTTATTCATAAAAATACATGAGTCTAAATTTTTATTTTTTACTCTTGATAAATATATTTTTATTAGTGTAATTTTTTAACTAAAAAGTTATAAATTAAAAATAATAAATAAAAATCTTGACTCATATAATTTTAAAGATATTTATCAAAATTATTCTTAAAAAAAGTACATAAAATATAAAAAAATAATTTTTTTTCTTTTTCATTTTGTTGAAAGGGAAGAAAAATATTCGATTTTTTTGAATGGGACAGAAAAAGTAAGGGTGCGTTTGGAATTGATTTCAAAACGTTTTTGTTTTCTGTACGAAAATGAAAATGAAAACGTTTTTACTTTCATTTTTGAATTATTTCTGAAAATGCGTTTGGTAGTTTTATTTAGAGATTGATTTCAGTTTTAAAAAAAACTGAAACTGCGTTTGGTGGTTTAATTTTTAAAAACATGTAATAATATATTAAATAATAATAATTATTAAATATATTAAATAAATA